>NC_065588.1:23916303-24219333 GCF_024542745.1 Macaca thibetana thibetana | reverse complement strand
TTCTTGGTCATTCCACAAAACTTTTGTCATGACCTTTGCTTTCAACTGGTCTGCTTTTGCTTTGACTGGATCTCTTCCCCCCATTGGCAGCCATTACTTTGATTGTGCCTTGTCCTCAGGATCATACTGATAAGGCCACGTTTCATCTCCTGTTACAGTTCTTCAAAGAAATGCTTTGGGATCGTCATATCATCTGTTTAAAATTTCCACTGGAAGTTCTGCTCTTGTCTGCAGTTGATCTGGGTGCAAGAATTTTTGCTCCCATTGAGTGGAAAGTTTGCTCGACTTTAATTTTTCAATCAGAATTCTGTAAGCTGAGTCAATTGAGATGTTGGTGATTTTGTTTCTGTTGTTAATCATCAGCCCCCTTCAGTTAGGGCATGAACAAGATGAATTTTTTCCTTGCATTGATATGTCTGGTCTGCCACTACCAGATTTATCTTCAGTATCATCTCATCCCTTCTTAAAAAAAAAAAAAAAAAAAAAAAAAAAAAAGTTATCCATTTGTAAACTGCTGATTTCTTTGGGTCATTGTCCCCATAATCTTTAGTAAAGCGTCAGTGATTTCACCATTGATCCACCCATGCTTCATCATAAATTTGATATTTGTTCCTGTTCAGTTTCGGCAAAATTCATTTCCTCTTGTAGGGGCTCTGTTCAAGCTGATGTCTTATCCTTCTTAGTGGCTCAAACTAGATCTGTTCAGACATGTTATAACAGATTAGTATGAGTTTGTTTTGGTACAAAAAATTTTTAAATCCCTGCATAGTTTTTAGTAATATACATTTTCCATGAACTTTTGGAAGAATGCTCATTTTCATGGATCTGTGTTTATTATCAGTAGTCATTGTAAATATTTCTATAATCTGGAGCCATTTTCTCTAAGTTCTTGGTAGCTTGTTATAAAATAATAATGTGACAAAATAGAGTGTCTGTTTTGTAAGCATTTAAACCCCATGGTGAGAAAGGTAATACAACGAGTGAACTGGGTTTAGTGTAGGAACTCAGTGATCCCAAAATGTGCCTGGTTGGTGCTCAGTTCTACTCTGGTGCCAGACCCTATGGAAGGGATAATGAGGGAGAAAGGACCATGGGAATCTGGAGAGCACCTGCATCAACCACAGGGGCTGTACATTTTTCTCACGTATTGAGTTTATTGTTACTCAGTCTTATTTTTTTTTTCCAAGAAAAGTCAGAAGTCTGACTGTTGATTGTCTGAGTTTTCCAATGTTTATCCAAAAAAGGTGTATAAATCAATGAAGACTAAACAAAACAGAACCCTGAGTCAGATCAGGTCCTTGGATCATCCATTTGAATTCTCTGCCATAAGAAAAAGTTACAGATATGTTGTATTTTCATTGCTTTCAAACATATTATATGTTTATTTAGCCATAAGATCACAGATAGATTGGTGCACATGATATTGACTGGAATATCAAAGGAATATTGAATGCTTTATTTTTGAAGTCTGTATCATAGTTTGTAACAATCTCCTCCATTTCCTTCCAAATAAAATCATTTTGCATTCTGTTGTTTAGGTGATGGAGAGCTCAGTCGTTCTGAAAGAATAGTTCGAAATGTATTCTAGATACCAAAAGCACTTTTACTCTCTGGATTGTCATCATTGACAGTATTGAACAAGATGGCCAGTATTCAGTGGCTAATATTTAGTAAATACTGAAGGAAAATTTACTGAAGTAAAAATAATAGGCTTTTTAAACAAAGTGTATACTGTAGTGAGGATATGGAGAAACTGGAACTCTCATAATACACAGCTGGTGAGAATGTGAATTGGCATAACCACGCAGGAAACCGTTTAGCAGTATCTACTAAAGTTGAACATATGAATGTATATCTGTGACTCCAATTCCACTTCCGAGTGTATATCCAACAGAAATACATACATATGCTCACCGAAAGATACGTACTAGAATGTTCAGAGTATCACTGTTCATAGTAGCTCAAAACAAGAAACTATCCAAATGCCCAACAAATACAGAATGCATAAATAGTGGTTTATTCTTAAAATGGAAAACTATACAGCAATAAAAATGTGTGATCTACAACTGCACACGACTATATATGAATTTAACAACCATAACAATGAGTGCATGAGCCAAACACAAAATAGTATATACTGTATAATTTCACTTTTACAAAGTACAATAATTGGCAAAGCTCATCTTTGCTATTTATAAATTAAGGATAGTTGTTACCCTGGAAAGGAATAAAAGAAGAGAGGCTTTTGGGGTGCTAGTAATGCTTTATTTCTTGATCTGACTGCAGGATTTCACAGATGTATTGGTTACAGATATTGAGCTGTGCATACATTGACCTGTATTCTTTTTTCTGTGTAAATTATTCTTTAATAATACATTAAAATGAAAAACTAATAGGTTTTTAAAATTCAGTGAAATAATTAGTCATAATTAAAGGAAATTTATTTATTTTTAATATTCTCTAATATCTTATTACCTATTTTAGTGTAAAATTAGGGTACATTGAGTGGCATAGATTGTTAAATAGAGGTACTCCATAAAGTATGGCTTTACATAATTACATTTAAGGTATGATTCTTGCCAAGTTCAGAGATATTTTTAAGAATCTGCGTTCAGTTTACAAAATGTGAAAAGCAAAATGTAGCCTCAAGTGTAAATCAGTCAGTCATGTGTGAGGCATGCCCAACATAATGCCTCTTATTTTTAAATGATTTCTCCCAATGTTGATGGTGAGAATAGTGCTAATGATACAAAAAGTTTTTTATAAAATGGGAAAATTCTACTCAATATTTTGTTCACTCTGAAGATTAAGGTATTTTTGATTCTTTATACAAAGCATTAATCATCCAGAGGAAGTTTCCCCAAACTGTACTCACTGTCCTCATAGTTCCTGAGAAAATATTCCCTTCAGACAACCTAATGCTCCTTTAGTGTCTAATGCTAGTAAGAAAATACCAACTTAAATTTGAATCATAAAGTCAGAATTTTTATAATTGTATGTGAACAAACATTAAAAAAAATTCCTCATTTTTTTATGTGAGGAAACAGACCCCAAATAGTTAAGGGATACTTCTAAAGATATATCATTAATACATTTTATGACTGAGACCAAAACTCTCCAAGATTTTTCAGTGCTTGTCTTCCCAGTCTGTGAAGAATATTCACTTGCGTAATCTCAGTTACTGCGGGTATTAATAGAACACATTTGTGTAATTTAAAGTTGTTCTCATATTATCTGCCAAATGCCTATTTACAGTAACTTTATTTTGGTATTGGTATATCCTCCTGTTATGTTATTCTCCTTGACACAGTAGATGCCTTGATTAAAGAATAATGTAGGTCAATTAGATTCTATTTTACTCGAAGCTTTTTAAAGTTTGACCAAGACCATGATGTCTGCTATCATCTACAGATGAATTTTCCTGCCTACAACTGAATAATTACAATTACTGATGAATAGGGATTTCCTAGGCTTTTTAAAAAAAGATGTATGATCATGTCAAGTAATCTCATTGTATTGTTTTGATGTTATCAAGATGTTTAATGACCTTTAGTAGTTTCTTGTCTATGATTGTGTCATTGAGAACTGTCTGTGTCAATGAGTTCAAGGCAAATAAGGTCCTAAGAATTTTGCATTTCTATTTTATTCCTTTAATTTATTTTTAATTGACAAATAATAATTGTGTATATTTATGGGGTACAATGTGATGTTTCAGTGTATGTATACATAGTAGATAGTCTAAATATTTAAGCTAATTAACATATCCATCACCTCACCAACTTACCATGTTTTTGTAGTGAGGACGTTAATGATCTATTCTTTTAGCAATTTGGAAATATACAGTCATAATTAACTGGCCAGCATGCAGTACAAAAGATCACTAAAAGTTATTCCTCCAGTCTAATTAAAACCTCGTACCTTTTGATCAACATCTCCCTTTTCCTCATCCCTTCCCACCTCCCAGCCTCTAGTAGGCACCTTTCTACTCTCTGTTTCTATGAGATGGATTTTTTTTTTTTTTTTTTGAGTGAGAGTCTCACTCTGTTCCCCAGACTGGAATGCGGTTGCATGATCTCAGCTTCCTGCAACCTCTGCCTCCCAGGTTCAAGCAATTCTCCTGCCTTGGTCTCTGAGTATCTGGGATTACAGGCGCCTGCCATCACACCCAGCTAATCTTTGTATTTTCAGTCGAGATGGGGTTTCACTAGGTTGGCCACACTGGTCATGAATCCCTTGCCTCAAGTGCTCCGCCCACCTTGGCCTCCCAAAGGAGATTGATATTTTTAGGTTCCACATATAAGTGAGATCTTAGAGTATTTGTTTTTCTGTGCTTGTCTTACTTCACTTAGCATAATATCCTCCAGTTCCATTCATGTGGTCGTGAATGACAGAATTTCCTTCTATTCTAACGCAGGATAGTATGCTACTGTGTATAATACCATAGTTTCTTTATCCTTTCACTTGCTGATGAACTCTTGGGTTGCCTTCATATGTTGGCTTCTGCGAAGAGTGCTGAAATGCACATGGGAGGGCAGACATTCCTTCGACATAGTGATTTCAATTCACACACACACATATATATATATATCCAGAAGTGGGATTGCTAGATCATATAGTAAATCTATTTTTAGTTTTTTGAGGAACCTCCATACTGTTCTCCAAAATTGCTCTACTAATTTATATTCCCACCAACAATGTACAAGGGTTCCTTTTTCTCCAATTCCTCACCAACACTTACCATTTGTATTATGGATAGCAGCCCTTCTAACAGGTGTGAGGTGATATCTCAATGTGGTTTTAATTTACACTTCCCTGATGATTAGTAATGTTGAGCATTTTTAAATATGTCTATTGGCCATTCATATCTCTTTTGAGAAATGTCTCCTCAGATCCTTTGATCATTTTTTAATTGGGGTATTTGTTTTCTTGTTGTTGAGTTATTTGAATTCCCTCTATATTTTGGATATTAGTCTCTTATCTGAAGTATGGCTTGCAAATATTTTCTCTCAGCACATGGGCGGTCTCTCCATTCTCTTGTTTTCTTTGCTGTACAGATTTTTTTTTTTGCATTTTTAGATAATTGAATAAAGTTTTAGAAATATAGGGCCCAACATTTCACATTATGTTATTACATACATACACATAAATATTTATACACATATGTATTGCATTATATATGGCAGTTAAAATTTTCAAGTATTTTAAATGCTGTCATCAAAATAATACATGCACATGATTTGAAAAATTAAACAATACAGAGCAGCAGTACCTTACCACATCCATAAGCCCTGTGGCATTTCTCAAACACAAGCATTTACATTTCTTATAATGATTTCTTCTCCATAATTCTAAATCAGGAATTCTTAATGTGGAATGCATGAATAAAATTCAGAAGGTCTGTGTGCTTAGGGAAAAAATAGTTATATCTTCATTTTCATTAATCTGTAAATTGAAATCTAGCATAGGCAACAATCCACAATAACATCAGCAGTACTGTGACTTTGTCAGTGATAGAATTCTGAAATAACTACTGAGACTACTATGAGAAGGTTATGGAAAAAAGAATTTAGAAATATTTGCATATAACATTAAGTTTTTACAAAAATCTGTCTTGAGATATTATTTTTTCTCATCTCTATTTCCAAATTAGATCTTATCATTTAATGCATTAATAAACAAGATTATTGCTATATCAATTGCTGCATTTGTTTAATCCTTTTGTGTTTCAATATAATTTATTTCCTTTGTAATCTTAGGTGTTTTGCTTTATGCATTTAAAATATTATTTTGAGAACAGTTTCAAAGGCTTCACCAGACTGCCAATAGTGTTTATGCCAAACAAATGTTAACAATCTCTATTGTTAATACTGTGTATATACCACAGTTCCTTGATTGATCACATTTAGGTATTTAAGGCATCTTCTGCTATGAAAGAAGAGGATTGAACTCAGTTGTAGCATTTTATCACCTCTTTTCCCCTCATATTTTGATAGTTTATTACTCTACTTTGCTTCTCAATTGATTATCTTTTAAATTTAGGGATCTATGTATATACTTTAATTAATATTGCAATTAATTGTGTCTCTTCATGTTCTATTTTCCTACAGGAAGATATTAGCATCCCCATCCTTTTCTTGAGCTTTTGCTTCCACCCTCCTATTTTCCAATTTCTGTCGTCATTACTTTTATATCAACAATCTCAAAAACAATAGCATTTGCATTCTGTTCTAAAAATCATAATGATGTTCAAAACGCAATTAAATCTCCAATCATTTATATGTTGATTTTCAACACTGAAGATCTTGAACACTATTTACATTGTTATGACTATGCAAGTTTTCACTGCAGTGAGTATATAACCTTTTTGAGCAGTTCTTTGTTTTTCATGATGAAGTTTGTAATTACTTTCTTTTCCGATTTGATTTTTTGGCAATCTCTGCCTTTATCAAATCTTCAATTTTTTCTCACAGTTTCTGGCATCTCACTTATTCCAGTAAATATACTTCCCTCCTCCAACAGGGAGGGCTCTTGTTTTCCCTCCTTGGGGTCTCCCATTTCTGGACTCTCCTTTGGATTGCGGTATTCTGGTTGTTTTTAGGGTTGCTATAGAGCTTATCAGGGTACATCTTCAAATAACTTACCAAGAAACTTTGCAAGGAACAAAAATTTCGGAGATGTTATGTGTCAAAATCATTTCATTCTGCTCAAACACTGATTTCTATAATTTAGTGGAATATAGGGTTCCAAGTTGATAACCATTTCACCTTTTCAAAATGTCACAAAGGTATATCAAGACTAGTTGTTTCTCGAATTGGTATTTTGTTTTGTTTTTGTTCTTGTTTATGTTTTGAACAACAAGGCTCTGCCTCTAATCTGTGGGTTGTTTTATCAAGAATGGTAATGTCTTCTGTATTGGGTTCATCTACTTTACTTTCTGCCACTTTGTTTTCTCTTTTCTCTTTTTTAATAGGAAACATTTTCTATTGATTCTTTATAGCTTTTCTTTTATACATTCCATCTGTCTTTGTTCAATTAAATCTTTAAGCCTATCTTTGAAATTTACAAAATTTTTATCACATCTATTTTCAATTTTTAAGTATACTTCTTTTTTGATACTTCATTTTCACAGAATATTATTTTATTTACTTACTTAGAGACAGGGTCTCACTCTGTCACTCAGGCTGGAATGCAGGGGCCTAGTTATAGCTTACTGCAGTCTTGAACTCTTGGGCTCAAGAGATCCTCCCACCCCAGCCTCCGGAGTAGCTAGGACTACAGGCATGTACCACTATGCCCAGCCCAGTTAAATATTTTGTTTAGAGTCTGGCTGGGTTGCCCAGGCTGATCTTGAACTGGCTTCAAAAGACCCTTGATTCTCCCACTGTGGCCTGAAAGTTCTGGGATCACAGGCATGAACCCCCATGCCCATGCCCAGCCAGAATATTATTTTATAAATTCAATATTTTTTCAAGCCTGTTAATTTTTTATTTTTTATTTTTATTTTTTTTTGAGATGGGGTCTTGCCCTGTCACCCAGGCTGGAGTGCAGTGATGCAATGTTAGCTCACTGCAACCGCCACCTCCTGGGCTCAAGCAGTCCTCCCACCTCAGCCTTCCAGCAAGCTGGGATTGCAGGCACACACACCACACTCAGCTAATTTTTTTGTTTGTTTGTTTGTTTTAGAGATGCCATGTTGTCCAGGCTGGTCTGAAACTCCTGCGCTCAACCCATCTGCCCACTTCAGCCTCCCAAAGTGCTGGGATTTCAGACATGAGCCACTATGCCTGTCTTTTATGTCTCTGATTATTTTAATGTGAAATTTCTTTTTTAAAAAAACTATCTTCCCTGCATTCTGCTTCTCCCAGGACTTTTTTTGTTTGAAAATTTTCTCTCTCCTTTTCATACTGTAATCTTTCCACAAATGTTTAATGGTTCTTGATTGCCTGTATAAACTTGCAGACTCTGATGTCTACATATCTGGACAGAGCTTATCAGTGGGCAGACTTCACTCGAGGAGATGGGTCAGTTGCTAGCCATAATTCTAAATTCTCCCCAGTCCTTCAAAATAGAGAGGTCTTTTATTGGAGGACTGCCAATTTCATTAACAAAACTCTCACATTTTTTTGTGAGGGAGTTTACTGCATTACTGAATTCCAGGCAACATGCATGCAGTGGTAAAGTGAGTGGGAGGGGATTTGATTCTATTAACTGCCAAATTTTCCCTTTAGGATTTCCTTCGTGGCCTCCATTAGCTAATATTACCAAGTCTTGAATCTTCCTTAAGTATAACAGATAACAGGGCACCCAGTTACTTTTTCGGTTTTAGCACCTTCTTGGCTTTTCCAGGTTTCAGTTTCCTAGATTTTGCTTTGTCATTCTTTCTCTTGCACCTTTCATTGTCCAGAAATCTGTTGAAA
The DNA here is from genome assembly GCF_024542745.1 of Macaca thibetana thibetana. Taxonomy (NCBI): domain Eukaryota; kingdom Metazoa; phylum Chordata; class Mammalia; order Primates; family Cercopithecidae; genus Macaca; species Macaca thibetana. The sequence goes on along the minus strand of NC_065588.1, from coordinate 24,210,916 downwards.
AAATTATATCCACTGATAATTGCATCCCATACTCTTCATTTTTTAAACTTTTTTATCTTTATTATTATTTATTATTGTAGTTATGGTGTCTCTGAAAGATTGGAGAAGAATGTTTGTAATCTTAAACCGGAAGCCTTGCGTATCGCAGCGTAATAATAAAGGTTTTATATTGTTGATGATTTTTTTGAGCCAAAGGCCTTTCTACCATTTATCAAAGCAAAGTATTTTTGTAAACTTCAATATACATAATTTTTTTTCAGAAATGCAACACAAATATGAAAACAAATAAATGTTATACTTCATTTTTTCCTGAACTTTACCAAGGGTTGTTCACCATTTCAAAATACCATTTACCTCTTGAGTTACCAGATAACAACCTAGTTGTATCAATCTGCACTTTTAGCTGTTTTATGATGCTACATATATTTGCAAGTATCTGAGTTGATCATTTCTCTTCCAGAGTAGACATGCTGAGCATTTACATATTCAAATAAATATGTAATTTTGTTATATATTCATTCCTCTTAATTTCCTACTTTATATTACAGGTAGGACATTGTATTGATTTTGTCTAAATAAGCACCTGAACAGTTTACATAATTTTGAACTTTCAGAATAGTAAAGGGATTATAAAAATTGTTATTTAAAAATGAGGGCTTTGGTCTGATACAGTTGGGAACCAGTGGAAGATGAAATATTTTATGGCTTTCAGTCTTTATAAGGAAAATAAGAATAAACTTGCACATATTGAAAGAAAAACGGAACCCTAAATAAAGTTTTTTTCATTTATACTTTCTAAAAGCAATGATGAGGAAACAGGTATCTTAGGGTAGTTATGGTGGCTCATGCCTGGAACCCCAGCACTTTGGGAGGCCAAGGTGGGTAGGGAGATTGCTTGAGCCCAGGAGTTCGAGACCAGCCTGGGCAACATGGTGAAACCCCTTCTCTCAAAAAGAAAAAGAAAAAAAAATTAGCTGAGCAGTAGCACATGCCTGTAGTCCCAGCTACTCAGGAGGCTAAAGTGAGATGATAGTTTGAGCCCAGAAAGTCGAGTCTGCAGTGAGCCGTGATTGTGCCACTGCATTCTGGCCTGGACAACAGAGTGAGATCCTGCTTAAAAAAAAAAAAAAAAAGAAGAAGAACCTTGAAGTACTTCTGTATCCTTGCAATCACATTCCGTCTACCTGTTCTCTACTTGATGCTCTCCAATAGGGGTCAACAGACCTATTCTGTAAAGGGCCAGAGAGTAAACATTTTAGGTTTTGAGGGCTAGACCATTTCTGTTGGAACCACTTTAACTCTGGCATTTACAGCATGAATGTAGCTATAGATAATACATAAATGAATAACCATGGCTATGTTTTCATAAAACCTTTTTGAGAGGAATAGATGACAGGCTGGATTTGGCATATGGGCTATAGTTTGCCAAACCCTGATCTTTGAGATTATCAAACCTTCCAGTTTCATTGGACGGCTCTTGATAATGATGTTTTTATGCCTTCCAATAGCAAAACCATTTAAACATCTTAAAATTTTCGCATGCACTTTGGTAGCGAAGCCATGGTATACATGACTTTAGAGGTATTAATATTTGCTAATGGTTCCTTGTTCTTTATTTGGCCGTTTGTCATGACAGTGGATAAGCTTGGCTACTTCGTACATAGAAAAACACCACTGTTATTCTCTCACCATTCTTGGTGATGGTAAGATCCTTTACAAAAACGGAATGGAATAGAGATTCTTTCATTAAGAAGGAATATAGAGAAGGCAGAAAATATCCATAATAAATTAACCTAAAATAATTAAAGGTCAAGGAAAAATAATTTATGAGTAATGATTGAAGTTGTGAATAGTAAAGGAAACGGAAAGTTTTCGAGGGCCTCCTGAGTCATCACGTATTTGAAGAATTGCCATGAAGAATTCCAAGGTTTAATGGTAGTATTTTTTTTAGCTTTGATAATTTGATGAAAAATCTTTTTTTAAATAAAAGATTAGTGGTTCACACATAAGGAACATCATGGTTTTAAGAATCAGTAGAAACTGAAGTCAGCCTACAATGTGAATTACTGGAATTTCTGACTTTAAAATATATGGATTTGAGAAAGATCGATTTTGAACTAAACTAGATGACATATTTATTTCTTAATGATGTGCACAAATTTGTTAGGTATTGAAATAACCAATACAGTATTACCTTTCATTTTTTAATGATACTAAAGCATGACTTTTTGGTAATTGTTTTAGTCAGACTTGGTAAACACAAGATCTGACGGTGTTGACTAGTCTGATACATCACTCATAGGATGCATTGTATAAATTCTTCATTCCTTGAAGCATGAGTACAGATGATGACTGTCAACTTTGCCCTTTGACAGGTGTTAGGTAATGTGTAAGATATTCCCTGAAGCCTTTTCCAGATTTTTCTTGGTGATTCAAGTTTAGAAATGTGGTTTGCTTAGAGCAGTGTTTTCAACGAGAGGTGATTTTTACCTCCCGTGGGACATTTGGCAATGTCTGGAGACATTTTTGCTTTTCCCAGTTGGGGGATGCTACTGGCATCTAGTATGTAGAGAGGCCAGAGATGCTGCTATACTTCCTACAATTCATATCACAGTCTCCTACAGTAAAGACAGGTTGGACCCAAAGTGTTAATGCCAAGGTCGAGAAAGCCTGGTTTAGTGTAAAATTTGAGAACTAAGTCATCAAGAATCAAGATTCTTTAAATCCATACCTTTTTTTTTTTTTTCTTTTTTTTTCTTTTTTTTGAGGTGGAATCTCGCTCTGTTGCCCAGGCTGGAGTGCAGTGATGCCATCTCAACTCACTGCAAGCTCCGCCTCCCGGGTTCACGCCATTCTCCTGCCTCAGGCTCCGGAGTAGCTGGGACTACAGGCGCCCGCCACCACGCCCAGCTATTTTAGCATTATTATTATTATTTGTATTTGTATTTGTATTTTTAGTAGAGACGGGGTTTCACCGTGTTAGCCAGGATGGTCGTGATCCGTCCGCCTTGGCCTCACAAAGTGCTGGGATTATAGGCGTGAGCCACCACGCCCGGCGTAAATCCATACCTTCTTAATTAGGAAAATAATGCTCATCAATGAGGCACTTCTAATATGTTCTTTATAGAGATATTTAAAAATGCACCATTTCCCTATATATCTGGATCATAATGAAATCAGTGGTTGTCATTGTCACTTACCCAGATCAGTCATCCATGTGTTTATCAAACTTTTAGCAAGCACTTGATGTGGGACTTGGGTTGACTATACAAAACTGAATAAGAGATGGTCATAATCTAGATTAATGAATGGTAGGTAGATGGTAAAGATGACTGCATTGTTGTTGTTCTCTTACATGATAGCAACTCATTAGGTTTCTTTAGAGCGAGGGTAGTTTTGTCATGAAGTTTTGAGAGCTTTATTGGCATTGGCAAGAGAATGGGGCAAGATAGTTGATTTGCAGAATGTTTAGTTCTATTTTCTTGCTTAAATAATCCATAGACCGAAACTTTTGAGGGACCACTGGTAAGTGATAACCTCTTATGGGCAAAGGGATGCAGTAAAGGACTTTTGTTAAGTTTTTTTTTTTTTTTAATGTGAACATCATTGCTATGATCTGAATGTGTCCTCCAAAACTCATGTCGAAACCTCATCATTATTCTGACAATGTGACATCAGAAAAAAATTTTAATGAAATTAGCGTTAAAGTAAATTTAATGGCTATAGCATATTTGAATTTGTGGACGTATGTTTTGCAAAGACTCTGCTTCTGTCTTTATTTTTTGGAAACTAGGACATGGACTGTAGGCTTAGTTTCCAAATGTGGACTTTAAAATAATAGCTTTTTAAAATAAATGAAAATATTTTCAACATCTGATATTTTAAAAATATTTTACCACCAGTTCTGTTGAAATGATTTTCGTTGTTGTTGTTTAAAACTAATTTTCTTGTTTGTGCTATTAAGTGGGAAAGTAAAACACCTATAAAGAGACCAATCTATTTTTACTGTGTAATGATCCCCCTAGTGGATATGAGATGCAGCTAGCTTCGATATTTGCATAAAGAAGCAGGTGATGGTGGGTGAAACTTTGTTACTTGTTTCTCACTTTCAAAAGTGTTTTACAAGATCAAAACTGTCTTTACTATTTTTAATAAAGGAACTCCAAGTGGTTAAATTACCTTTTTAGGAAGTCTTAATGAGGCAGAAAGTGGTAGAAGTGCATAATTCTTTAAACTTAGATAAAGATAAATATCTTAAATAAAAGTTGGTGGGACGCTTTTGTAGTTTTTCAAAACACTATTTAAAGAAAAGGATTTTTACCAATTATTTTGTGTTTTTTTTTTTTACTTAAATTGGCTAACGGTTTAAAATTAGTCAATGTAATCTGATGCTATTATATATCTGATCTCAAGTTAGATTTGTTAAAGCAAGAATAACAAGTGAAAGAAATTGATGATATGAAAATTGATTACTCTTTAAAGACATATTCTCAAAATAAGACATATAAGATATCTATTTATAGTACCTAGATGATAAACTGTAAAAATAAAGATTCATTTGGATTTTGTAAAATGTTATTACGTTAGGTCTGCAGGTTTCAAATATGCTGCTATTCAGAATATTGGAAGTAAGAGAAGCAGAATAAATACCTGTGATGTGGCAAAAACTTCAAATATTTCTAGTTACAAAGAGCTAGAAACCATCTTTAGGTAAAAATCATGTTAATGATGACTATATAATGAACCCAATATCAGTAGAACATCATATTGCCTAAGCAAACAGTGTTATTACTTTCACTTCATTGTACAATAACTTGATGGTTCATGGAACTGGTTCTGTTCTAAGAAAGGTATCATTTGAATAGGAAAACGGCCTGTTTCTTCATGAAGGACTTAAACACTGGTAGAGAAGAGAACTCTGTTAATAAAATGTATTTTGCATATATAGTATGTCAGAGTCATGTTTGAGAATTTCTCTGATATTATGAAAGGCCAGGTAAAATATAAAACAAATGTCTATTCCACTTGTAAAAATAGGATTTCTTAATTTGTTAATAGGCAATAATTAATGTCATTTTAAACTTTTTCCTATTCTATGTACTTATAAAGATACTTATAGAACAAATAATTAGAGAGTTAACTTGACAGAAGTCAACAGTGCAGTGTGTGTGATAGACTAATCAATGATAAATCACATCAATTCAGACAAGAGAAGTTCTGTAGGTCTTCCTTAATTTATTGAGAATAAAACTACATTTTTCAGGGATGAACATTTCTTGATGACAGTAATGATGCATGAATTAAATGAGGAGATAGGAAATAGGAAGAAAAAAAGGATGGAAAAAATATAATTAACAAAAAACATCCACAAACAATAATTTATGTAAGCGAAATAGATTTCTGCAGGATAAAAATGGAGCATAGTGAACAATGGAAATTATATGACAATTAGGGTGGATATGGCTTGTATCATTGAAATGGTGAAAGGCAAAAGATAATGTAATACAACTTATACAGAGAAACAATGGAAATCTGTTCAAAAGCTCTTTTAAAAGAGTTCCCCTTCACAAATATGTTATCCTCTTCTGCCTTTTCATTAGCAAGTTTTCTTTAATATTTCCAATTTACAAGATGGCCTATACACTGTATGAATTTATGTAACCATTCACTCAGCTTTGCTTTGGAGTGGTCTGCTGGTCAAAATGGCCTGATATTTAAATGTTACCATAGTGATCAGTAGTGGACACTGTCATCTTTCTCGTTTTAATTAAGGAACAGATGCAGGTGAAGCTGATCTCTCAGTGACCCTCTTTAAGCCAGCATCAACACATTGATTGTTTTCAATTCTTTTCTCTCCCCTGTAATCTTAGCTTTGTCCTTTCGTCATATCAAGGTCTTCATCCTCTTACGTTAAAGATGCAGGGACTCCTTTTAAACTCTTCCTTAGGGAGCTTTAGCTTAGGTGGAATAAAACACACTTCTGCTAAACACCAGTGAAACACTAAGGCTGTTTTGGGGGTTTTTTGTTTGTTTTTTTCAAGAAGCCCTGGCTTTCTCCACTTAAATTAAGTAATGTATAAGTGGCAGTTTGTTAAAATTCTGTATACCTATAAAGACTGAAAGTATTTATACTTCCACTTTTTTTAATAAAATAAATTCCCTTTCTGATTTAGTGTATTTATAAATGAGGTATATTCAGAAGGTCTAAATAGTGTTAGCAACTCAATCATTCTTCCTTGGACTATAAAACGCACTAAGAACATAAAAAGCATTTATTAACTAATACATGCATGGTAAAAATAAGAAGGGAGTTGGTGCCCCAAAGATACTCACATTTTGGTTGTGTTTGAGGTGGATTGTAAGAGCTTGTTGTCATGAGGCATAACATACTCTGGGTAGAAGAAACAAAGTTTGGTTGGAAGGATTAGAGAAGAGGATTATTAGGTATCCAATAGTATCAGATTTAGACACAGTTCCAGAGGAAGAGTATAAATGATGAAATGCTTGTCTTAACTACTTTTCATTTGTTCCACTTAGGATTGTTAATTTTACCTCAATACTTCCAGGATTCTTCTTTACCTTACCTCAATTTTGTGACAATTTTGGCTCATTTGATTTTTGTATTGATTTCATTGATGTTGGAGACCAGCTAGTCAAATTTATAATCTCTTTTAGGGTATTTCTAATCCTTTGTAATCTTAAATAATATGAGTTCTAATATGCTTCTATTTATTATTATTAGAGACAGAATCTCACTCTGTTGCCCAGGCTGGAGTGCAGTGGCATGATCTGGGCTCACTGCAACCTCTGCCTCCTGGGCTCAAGCAATTCTCCCACCTCAGCCTCCCAAGTAGCTGGGATTATAGGCACTCACCACCATACCCAGGTAATTTTTGTATTTTTAATAGAGACGGCGTTTCACCATGTTAGCCAGGCTGGACTCGAACTGCTAACCTCAGGTGATCCGCCTGCCTCGACCTCTAAAAGCCCTAGGATTACAGACGTGAGTCACCATGCCTGGCTTCTCTTATTATTTTTAACCCTTTGACTTTTTTGTTTTTATAATCTTTAGAAGATATATTTTACATGAATTATTTTACATTTCACATTGCTTCATTTCTCTAGATGTCATGTATACTTTTGAATATTTCCCCAATAGAATAATGTTTTATAAGTATCCACAGTCCCATTTATTTACATAGTTTTTGAGCAATGACTTGAGGAGAATACTTCTTGTTTGTAATCAAACTTATTGATTAAATATTTTGCCGATTTTCATTGGGTTGTTATTGACTTGTTAGGACTTGGTGTGTTGGGCTTACTTATTTTTTTCTGATTACCAGTTCTTTGTGTGATACATGCATTGCAAATATAGTCTCTCGTTCCTTGAATTGTCTTTTCGTTTTATAACATTGCCTTTTGAAATGCAAATAATTTTAGTGTATATAAAATCCAACCTATCAATTTTTTCTTTTATAGTTCCTGTTTTTTTATATATGTCTGAGATATCTTTGACTATCCCAAGGGCAAAGGTTTGCTACTGTGTTTCCTTTAACATGTTTGTAAGGAAGATATTCTAAAGTATTAGGGGAAAAGAATGAAATAATTTCCTAACTTGTGAAAAAAGTCAGGAGGAATGATTCTTAAATTGTTTATGATGATACCAAAGCTGCTTTCTGTACTTTTTGGCTCTGAGAAAAACTTCTTCTGAATGCTTTCCCTATCAGAAAATTACCATTAATGCACATACTCTGAATATGGTAATATAAAATATTGGGAAATTGGAATAATTACTTTAGAGTTGAGGTGATATTACATACAGTTTACGTGCAAGTTGAAGTTTATCAAATACATATGTAATTGTATTATATTTCACAATATATTTAGTTACTGGTTTATAGATCTGGAATGGTTTCATTGAAATGTCCTGAAAAGCAAAATGGGTTTGTTTGTTTATTGGTTGATTGATTGATTGATTGAGACGGAGTCCTGCTCTGTCACCCAGGCCAGAGAGCAGTGGCACGATCTCGGCTCACTGCAACCTCTACCCCCCAAGTTCAAGTGATTCTGCTGCCTCAGTCTCCTGAATAGCTGGGATTACAGGCGTGCACCACCACACCTGGCTAATTTTTGTAGTTTTAGTAGAGACAGGGTTTCACCATGTTGGCCAGGCTTGTCTCGAACTCTTGACCTCAAGTGATCTGCCCACCTTGGCATCCCAAAATGCTGGGATTACAGGCGTGAGCCACCGTGCCTGGCTGAAAAATGGGTTTAAATCATTTACTTGTTTTTTATTCAACGTGAGGACTTAGATGAAAAACTGATAGTATAAATCCTAAACAAATGTGCTTTAGGGGCAAGCTTACCTTTGGTATAGCAGATAAGGTAAGATAGAGGCATTGAAATGAAGTTTTCAGCTACCAATGATATGAATGACATTATCAGATGGACCAAAATGATGGCTGCCTCCATTCTTCAGTAAATGATATACTGTGTCTCGTTTTCTTAATAGTATTCTTTTTATATAGAGACTTAGAGACTGTTCCAAAGTAATGATCTGAATAATTCAAAATAATATTTCAAACCTGAAAGGACTGTGTGCTGCTTGGGTGAAACAAAAGCAGTCTGCAATTGTATTTACTGGTGATCAAGGTTTCAAATTGTATGGCTGTCCTGGAATAAAACAATTGAACATAAAACCCAACTGTTATATTGGAACATAATATTGTCTTCAAGATAGGCCAGTGCTCTGACTTAATATGAGCTTATCTGCAAAAATGCCCTTTGGCAGAAACATTTCTGAAAGGGGACTGTTTCTGTTGCCGGGGCCAGAAATGGCTCACATACTCCTCATTGGCAAGTACTGATGGGAAAGCAGAATAGTAGATATTGCCATCATCATGAACTTTGAGTTAATCATTGCTTGTAGTGAAACTGTATAAAAATAACAATAATGATGTCACCAAGCAGTCTCTATATGCCCTAGATACTATAAGTTACTTAAATTTTCCCCTAAACATCATTATTTTATAGTAAATTTTTAGAGGTTTTTCAAATTAAATCTGTATAATGTCAGGTTGATATGATCTCTTATAGGTGTGTGTTTAGTTTCCCAGAAGTTACCTCTAGATTATAACAGTATCCTTTCCAATGGGAAAATAAATTTTTGGCTTTCGGATGAATAAAACCTGTAGATAATGTTTCTTACCACTTAAAATAAATAAATAATTGAACCTAATATTAGTCATTTTGATACAGAATTTTTGAACTAATTTTATTGTGATAATATTTTCTAATTTCTATGTATCTCAACATGTAAATTTTTCAATTCCATTATTGACATACATTCCATAAACTTTCTTGCATGTATGTTCACAATGAGCCAACCAATAACACAGATAAAATTCTATCTACTATTTACATGAGGATATATTTGAAATCATTAAATTTTTAAAATAAATAGATTCAAAACTTGGTTATAAAATCGAGTCAAAACTTTCTTGTACCCTTCTGGCTTGTTCTGGGAAAACAATACTTGCACAGCTTTATTTCTTCCAGCTTTAAACTGGAAGAAATCCTCTGAGACTTTCCTTAGCAATTTTTGTCTCATCAGAAGTCATCACATATGCTGGCTAGGAAGGAAAACATTGGCATTGTTTTTCAGGAAGAAGACTGTGTTAATGAGCTACACTAAACTCACATCTCCATTCCGTCTTGCATGTATTCCTTACCCATATTGGAGAAATACCACTCAAATTATGAGTCAGAACATAATTTTGATACAAAAGATTGGTTTGTTCATATGATGTTATATAAAGTTCCATGTACAATTCTTTCATAGGTTAAACAATTTGATAAAACTTTTATACTTTATTCTTTTCAGTTCAAGTGTGAATTCAGATACTGATATTGGGAGGCCAAGGCGTGAGGATTGCTTGAGGCCAGGAGTTCAAGACAAACCTGGGCAACATAGCAAGACCCCTATCTCTGCAAAAAATAGTATTAGCTGGGCATAGTAGCATATGGCTGTAGTCCTAACTACTTGGGAGGCTGAGGCGGGATAATCACCTGAACCCAAGAGTGTGAGGCTAAAGTAAGCTATGATTGTGTCATTGTACTCCAGACTGGGCAACATAATGAGAACCTGCTCTTAAAAATATATATATATATATTGAGAAAACAATTACTATTGAAGATGTTTGAGATCCTGAAAGCCAAGAAGACTGAATAATTTATATAATGTAAAGCTAAGATTTTAGCCTTTTCTCAAACAAAAATTGGCTGCTCAGATAACATTCGCAATTTACTCATAATGTTCCTTAATTTGTTCCTTGTATATGAACCTCTTGTACAACTTATAACAATTAGAGGCATACTTTAATTTGCTTTGCAATTTGAACTTTGCAATAACAGTGTGTATCTATTATGGATTCTCAAAGAAGCCTCTCAGTGGGTTCAATCCGAATTGTCTTCCCCTTTCACATCCTCACCCTTCATATGTTAGCTAGGCCTATTAGTCAGGGATTTCATTTTACCACCTCAAAACTGCTAAGGTAACCTTGTCATTGTAATTTTCACGCCTTTTCTTTTTCTTTGTTCTATATGTCAGTGAAATCTTATCTCCACAGTCTTATGTCATAGGTTAATAGCTTGGAACAAAGTTCAATTAGAGTCTCTAACATAATAAAACAAAATGCACAGATGAAAAAATTAGTAGCCACTGCCCTGTACTTTATTCAAACACTGTTTGTTGGATCTTACTCATCAGTGAAACTGAATTAGTGGATAAGATAGGAAATTGTCAAATGAGAGCCCACATCGATTGAGAAGACTTTAATGCAACTGTGCTATTCTAGAACATGTTTCAATGGCATGGTAGTGCCCTGGAAAGTTCTTAGTACAGATTTTGTTTCTTTGATGGTGTTTCATTTAAACATATTGTTAAATCCAAAGAACTCTAGATGAGGTATGGAAATCTAACAACTGAATATACCATCTTAACATTTTTAAGGTTTTTGAAAAGAAGAATTGATTTGTTTCCCTATGCTGCATTTATCCAATTAAAAGCACCTTTGCTAATATGTTAAAGCCATAGGTCATTTCCTATACTTATTCTACTCATGCTGCGTCGGCTGAAGGTCATTGGAAATTATGTGGCAGAGACATTTTCCAGGGAAACAAATGGTGTTATTGCAAATTTACTAGTTGGTTATTTGAAAAGAAATGTATTGACACCATTGAACATTATCAACAATCCCACTGCCATCACTTTTTCCTCCTCTATTCAATGAGCTGTTAAAAGACACAATTTGTTGTACTATGTAGTTAACAAGAAATAAATAACATGCAGCAGGTGCTACACAGGAAGGCACTGAGTGTTATTGTACTAACTGTGCCTGACTAATTCTAGCCAAAACAACAATTCTGTATTCAGTAAAGGGAAAAACAGATAATTTAATGGAGATTTGGATCCTCATTGTTTGCTATGTCAGGGTTATACTTGGAAAATAGAACCAAGTGAAAGATGTACTTAAAGGAAATCCTTTGCTGTGGAGATTTATCCTCAACTCGTGAGAATCTCATTCAATGGAAGATAACAGTATGCAGATGATTTAAAATATTGAGTAACCCAATTTTCTATATATTTTTTAAAAGAATGATGAGATTTTATTGGTATAGGTCTATCCTCCACATCACGTTTCTTGTAGATTAATGTTAAAAATAGCTTGTATTCCCTGAGCAAATCTTTCCAACTTAATAAGGCAGGTGAGAAGCATAGGATAGGAGGAGGAACCAGGATGGAAATCACATTTTGCCCTTGTGAATCTGCAGAGGAAACAGTCAATATTAATTTTGAATGATGGAGGTATTTCACTTATTTTTTCTGCTGGTGAGTTTTGATGTATAGTGTTCAGTCATTCATTTATTCAACCATTACTACTAATTGAGCATCTACTATGTGTCCAAAACTGCAAACAGGGCAAACACAAGTCAAAAGAAGTTCTGCTCTTGTGGTGACTCTTCTACTGGGGCAAGTAGACAATAATTAAGTTAAAAAAGGTAATTGTAGATTGAAATGAGTGTTAGTCATGAAGGAAATAAAGAGGAGGCAGGATAGAGCTTCTAAAGGTTTCCTTTGAACTGAAGAATACAAATGGGGCATTCACAGGAATCGTAGAGGAAGATTTTCCTGGGGAAGGAAAAACAAGGGAGCTGTCTTGGAGGTGATCCTAGTGTTGCCATGTTCAAGGCACAGGAAGGTAGCTAGTGTGGCTGGAGTATTGCTACTTGTGTGGAACATAATTAGGAGATAAAATTGGAGATGGAGGCAGGAACCAAATCAAGGGAAGGTTTAGTTTGAAGTTTAGTTTTCCTTCTGAGAGCAGTACACATTATTGAAGGATTTTAAGAGGGTGAGCGACTCAAGCTCATTGATTTCTTAAAGATCCTTGTTCACTCTGTGGAGAAGGTGTTGGAGAAGGTCAGTAGTAAAAATGGAAGGGCCTGATAAGAGGTTATTGCAATATAATTGATAAATTGTGGACTGAGATGGTAATTGCAAAGGTGGAGAAAAATGTGGATATTAATGCTTATTATGGGGGTAAAACTGACATGACTTGCTAATGAAGCAGATGGGATGTAAGGGAGGGAAAGAGATCAATAATAACTCTGTGTTTTGTGACTGGACTCTGGACATATGTAGATGACATTTAGTGAAGTTGGGAAAACTGGAGAAGTCCAGATTTGAGAAAATCAAGAGTTCTGGGAGCTCTGTTTGGATTTATTAAGTGTACAAAAGCCTATTGTATATCAAAGCCAAGATGTCAAGTAGTTTCTTAAAAACTAAAATCTAGAGATCAGTGGAAAAAAATTGGGTTAGAGACATAAATTTGTTCATCAGAAGCACATAAAAGTGGCATCTGATGGCACTGGCCTTCATGGGATCACCTAAACTAGATGTAGTGTAGGTTAGGTGTAGTATAGATAAAAACTAGTGTAGATAAAAAAGGGTTCCCCGAACAATTTGAGGCAATCACCTTTAAGAGCAAAGGAACAAGACTGAGAAAGAAACAGTGATGTAGGAGGAAGCCCAGGAGAGGAGAGAATGGCAGAGTCAATTGTGTTAATGCTGCCAAGATATGAATGGAGGACTGACTTTGGTGAAATGTAGTCATTTTTAACTTTGAAAAGAATAATTTCAATGCAGTGGTGGGGAATTATAGCAGACTGGAGTAAGTAAAGAATGAGTTGGGTGGTTTGGAAGTGGAGAAAGTGAGTTTAGAGGTGTATAGAATTGTAGCTGTGACTATGGAGCCTAAAAAATAGTGGGAGATGTGGAGATCAAAGGAAGTTTTGTTTATTTGTTTTAAGATGGGAAATAACAGAACATTTGATATTCTGTTTTCCATGATCCAGTAAGAAGGGAGAGATTGTAGATACAGGAAATGGGAGAAAGAACTGAACTAGAGAAGTATTTTAAAAGAAGAGCACTACTCAGTATAAGATTCGAAATTTGGTAAATGGCATTTCTGCTTTTGTGTAACATTTAACCTGACACAATTTGCCTCTCATCATAGAACAGTAGTGTTGGAAGGTAAGTTCAGAGCTCATCACATCAAAATTTCTCATTTTACAGCTGACCAAACAAAGGTGCAGATAAGAGATAAGATTTACAGCTTGTCTCACAGCTAATTAATGAATTGGGGAGTATCCAGTCAGCACCATTTGTTGATGAAGGGACAGTGTAGGGAGGAGAAAGCCTTTTCTTACTTTATGCCATAGCTAATGCATTTACATCCATGAATAAACTTAATACATCTTCAAGAAACCAATAGACAGTATGGTGGCTGGGATTTGAAATGTAGTTAACTCTAGTGCATGATACGTTATGCTATCCAGATCCCCTTTCCAAGACTGAAGTTTCCTTTCCCCCAACTGCCAGAACTTTTGGCAGCCAGTAACTCTCAGCCAAGTCGCCCTCCTGGACTCACTACATCAGGAAATAACTACTTTGTTCCACGTCGCACCTTCTTACTGTGGGCACTCTGCATCCAATGATTGGTTCATGAAAGGGAGAATAGTGTAGCTCCTTCATCCAAATTCAGGACAGCTCTAAATGGCCACCAGAGACTCCTGTAGGATCTGCTAAAGCCTTAGTTTGGATTATATCATAGTGCAGTTCCTCTCTCTGACCAATCCTGTTTCTTCCCAGACTGTTGATCCCAATAATAATCTTCCTGCATGCAAGTTTCTATCTCAAGATCTGTTTCCTCAAGAATCCTGGCCTAAAACACTCACAAAGGGTAGGGCCAACAATTCCAAGACAGCAATCTTGAGGTTGGTCAGATGTAGCTTGGATACTTTTAAACATCACAACTGGAAGGTGGATTATTACAGAAAGAAAACATTAAAGTTAGACTGCACGTCAGGATTATGAGTGTGGAAAATTAACTTCATTTGGAATAAGACCCTAGCCAGAGATTGGGGGATTATGGATATCAGGTTTTGACCTCCTAGAGAAGTGGCAATCAAAAATTTTAGAAGTTTTGAGAGCCTTAGGTAGGAAAACTGAGATCAAGAATGATTCCAGAACTAACAAATAGCCATTTTGCTAGACATAAACCATGTTGAAACCCAGTGAACAAGAAAGCTGTACTTGGGTGGAGGGCACATAAGATACCCAGGGCTAATGCGAGTCTGAGCATATGGACACATGGCTAATTTCAGAGCTTTCCTTCTGGTGGGGAATTACCTCCTGCTTACCTCTACCCTTGGTACGTATGTGTTCAGGAGCTGCACAAGGCTGCCTTTTCTGGGAGAGGGATGGAAGAGAGAGAGAGTCTGGAGAAGCTGAGAGTATTCAAGGCAAATAAACTATACACATTTCTGGAAAGAAAAGTTACTTCACCAAGGCAAATTTTGCTTTTGTTCTTATTCTAGATTTATTCTGATATTCAAGAACAATATTTAGTTTATCAAGACAGTGATAACATTCAAATCCATATTTGTAAATGTGTTGGACCTTTCTCTAAACTTGTCCTGTTAATAAGTCCTGTAATTTACAGGTGGAGTCTATTGGGCAAGGGTGGGTAAACCAACTCAGTTAAAGGGTCAACTTGATACTAATTTCCAAGCAATTGAAAACTACTACGTGTGTGTGTGTGCATGCTAAAATAAATATTTCCAAAGCACTATTGCCTCTGCAAAATTATGATAAGAGTAAAAATAGTGAACTGCCACTGGAAACCCCAAGAGCAGGAAATTTATAATAGAGGACTCATGCTGGAAGTATTAAAGTGGTCGTTTATAGACTTAAGTGGTTCATAAGGATGTGTGCATTGATATTGCTTTAGTTAACTCCAACTTGTAACCAATTTTATTAGCAATAAAGCACTCATGATTACTTAGAAAACTCACTGACACCTACCTACTTCCAAGCATCGCACCTACTACCTAGGTAGGAAGTACCTACCTACTTCCAAGCATCACACCACCCTAGTGACTAAAATTCAGGGAGTAAAAGGAAAATAATGAAATAAATTGGTAAAGCAGGAAACCGTAGAAGATCATAAATGTGACATACAATAGTATAGATTCTCAGAACTTCTCAGATTTGTCTAAAGTCTCAGAACTTCTCTGAAAAAATTGTAACAGTGAGAATAATTAAGTGAAGTACATATATGCTTAAAAGTTTAAATAGCAATATATGGGAGATGAATTATACAATAGACTTTTACATTTTACTAAAGATAGTGAGATACTGTAGGATAAAACTTCAGAGGAATGTGCAACAATGGAAGTTGACACTTTGCTTCAAGATCTACATCAAATGACAGTGCAATCAATAGTGATATATATTATGAAGGTAAAACGTGTATGTACCAATCATATACATGAGGGAGGGTTGTTCATAGGGAAGCTAATTAATTCATACCTGACTTGTTTTATTGCTGATTAAATTTCTCCAAAACTAAAAGTAATGTTGGGACAAATAGATATTCACATCCAAAAGAATAAAGATGACCCTTACCTTATACCATATACAAAAACTAACTTCAAATGGAGCAAATAATTAAATATAAGAGGTTAAAAAAACCCTGTAAAATTATTGGAAGAAAATATAGGGGTAAATGTTCATGATCTTGAATTGTGCGGTTGTTTCTTAGATATGACACAAAATGCACAAGTAGCAAAAAAAATTTTATTTTTTATATAGTCCAATTTATTTTTCTCTGTTATGGATTAT
Organism: Macaca thibetana thibetana; assembly: GCF_024542745.1. Classification (NCBI taxonomy): domain Eukaryota; kingdom Metazoa; phylum Chordata; class Mammalia; order Primates; family Cercopithecidae; genus Macaca; species Macaca thibetana. The sequence goes on along the minus strand of NC_065588.1, from coordinate 24,194,670 downwards.
ATAAAGTTTTATCATAGATAGGTGTTGAATTTTGTCAAATACCTTTTTTTATTATTATTATACTTTATGTTCTAGGGTACATGTGCACAACATGCAGGTTTGTTACTTGGACACAGGAAGGGGAACATCAAAAATACAATGTTTATGCTTCAAAGGACCCTATCATCAAAAGAGTATAAACATAACCCACAGAATGGGAGAAAGTATTTGAAGATTATATATAATAAGTCTACTGTTATTAAATAATACTTGCAACTGAAAAACAAAAAGACAAAAGATCCAATTCAAAAATGGACAAAGGACTTGAATAAACATTTCTGCAAATAAGATATGTAAATAGCCAGCATGTACATACAAAGATGCTCAAGATCATTAGTCATAAAGGAAATGCAAATCAAAACCACGATGAGATAGAACTTCAACCCACTAGGATGGTCAGAATTTAAAAGAAACAAACAAAAAATAACTAGTATTGGTAGGGATGTGGAGAAATTGGAACCCTCAAACACTGCTGGTTGGAATGTGAAATGGTGCAGCCGCTGTAGAAAACAGGTTGGCAGTGCCTCAAAACGTTAAACACAAAATTACCATATGGGATGGCAATTCTACTTCTATATATATATATACTCAAGAAAAATGAACACACACACACACACTTTGTACAAGTATTTATAACAGCACTAATCATAATAACCAAAAAGTTATTATGAGAACACACACACACACTTTTGCACAAGTATTTATAATAGCACTAATCATAATAACCAAAAAGTAGAAACAAGCCAAACTTTCTCAATGGTTGAATAGGTACATAATATGTGTCTGTACATACAGTGTAACGTACAATGTAATATTATTCAGCCATAAAGAGAAGGGAATTTTGGCACAATTTACAAGGATGAACCTTGAAGACATAGTGCTAAGTGAAATAAACCAATCACAAAAGGACAAATATTGTATAATTCCATTTATATGAGGTACCTAGAGTAGTCAAAATCATAGAGACAGGAAGTAGAATGGTAGTTGTTGGACTGAGGGAAAGGAAGAATGGGAAGTGACTGTTTAATGGGTACACGGTTTCCTTCTGGGGTGGTGCAAATGTTTTGGAAGTAGAGTTTTTGGCTTCACAACATTGTAAGTGTACTTAATACTATAGAATTGTACATTTTAAAATAGTTAACATTGTACATTTTATGTTGTGTGTATTTTACCACAATAAGAATTAAAAGTTTGGGGGTTATGGGAGGGATAGCACTAGGAGAAATACCTAATGTTGATGATGGGTTGATGGGTACAGCAAACCACCATGGCACGTGTATACCTATGTAACAAACCTGCACGTTCTGACATGTACCCCAGAACTTAAAGTGTAATAAAAAAAAAGTTTAAATTTTTTTCCATGATGAATGAAAAAACAAAAAGTAAAAGTTAATAATAAAAATGAGCAGAATTAATCTTCCAGTTCAGTGCTAATCAATAAGAAAGAGCTGTTTGGGTAAAAGGTTTGTATTAGTCCATTTTCACATTGCGATAAAGAACTGCCTGAGACTGGAAAGTTTATAAAGGAAAGAAATTTAATTGACTCATAGTTTAGCATGGCTGGGGAGGCCTCAGGAAACTTACAATCATGGCAGAAAGCAAAGAGGAAGCAAGACACCTTCTTCACAAGGTGGCAGGAGGGAGAAGTGCCGAGTGAAGAGGGAAGAGCCCCTTATAAAAACATCAGATCTCATGACAACTGGCTCACTATCATGAGAACAGCATGGGGGAAGCCAGCCCCATGATTCAGTTACCTCCACCTGGTCTGTCCTTTGACTCGTAGGGAATATGGGGATTACAATCCAAGATGAGATTTGGGTGGGGACACACTGCCTAACCATATCAGAGTTGGTTAATGATAATCTTGGAATACAACTTTAAAAAGTTATTTTAAACAGTACAATCAAAGTGATTCCAAGTGTTGCCAGAAGCAGAGGAAGAGGCATCAGGAATTTTCTATCACGAAACTAAAACCCAGACTGTGTTCAAGTTTGAGAAGAAAACTAACTAACTAACTAACTAAACAAATAAGGGAGAGGGCAAGCAGGCAATGAAAACTTCCCCGAACTTTGTATGGGATGAGGAAGGAAGGGGTCAAGCAACTACTTGCCACACATAATATTAACAGAGTTAAGGAAGAAAACAGACAATTAAAAATCGATTTTGTTTAATTATAAAACCTAGGGATTTGTACTTTTTTTCCTTTCTTTTGCTCTTTTGAGACTCTATTTTTTTCTGGAATAATTGGGAAAGGAATCTGTTTCTTTCTCTCTCTCTTTCTCTCTCTCTCTCTTTCTCTCTCTCTCTCTCTGTGTGCGTGTGTGTGTGTGTGTGTGTGTGTGTGTCGTGGCTAGAAATTGTAAGAAAGTAAAAGATATGTAATGTACAATCTTTATGTTCAAGACAATTATCAGTCATTTCCAGAAGGATAAGCTGTACTTGTACATGATTTCCTTGGAGAAACAAAAGGAAAGAGGAAGTAGCCAAGAAAATTTTGAAGAGAAGGACAAATTTGGGCATGACTTGCTCTAAAATATCATGACTTATTGTATTGCTAAAAGATGTAGACAGTGTGGAGTTGGCACTGAGTTCATCTTATGGGCCAGAGTGGGGAAGAATTGAGAGTCCAGAAATAGTTAAATTCCTGTATGAATGCAAGATGCGTGGCAGTGGTGGCATTAAAAGCCGGCGGGGAAAGTATGGGTTGCTCAGTACATGGTGCTAGGACAATTGGTTATCCATATGGGAAAAAGTAAAATTAGATCCTGGTGACAGAATAAATTCCAGGTGGCTCAAAAACCTTAAACTGAAAAGCAAAACTTAAAAAATCTTACTGTCAAAAATAGGAGTATTTTTATGACCTCAGGTTAAGGAAGGATTTCATAAAGAAAACAAGGAGTAAATCTGGCATTTTAAAAATAATATTTTCTACACATCAAAAGGCGCCTCTAAATAAATAGGGAAAAAAAGCCACTAATAGTGGAGAGGTATTGGAAAAGCCACCAAAAAATAAGCATTTAGAACTTCACAATTTTGCAGCAGGTAAAAGACAACATAATAGCAAAACAGACACAGGTAATAAACAGACATTTTACAGAAGATGAAACATAGATGTTCAATAAAGTGATATGCAACTTTAGCTATGACGGAAATTTGAATTAAAATGATATACAGTTTCAAACCCATCAGATTACCTAAAATGAATGCCTGAAAATGCCAAGTGTTGGTGAATGTGAAGATCAGCAAGAATTCTACAACTTTAGTGGCAGTAGAAACTGGTACAACCATTTTGGAGAGCAATTTGGCAGTATCTAGAAGTTAAATATGCACATACTGTGGGACCAGCGTATCAGTGCCCAGGACTGTCCATTGCAGTCTTATTAAAAAAAAAAAAAAAAAAAAAAAGGACAACCAAAATATTTTCAACAGACAAGAAATAAATTGTGGGGGGAACTAGGATGACAAGTATTAATATAGATCACTATAAAATATTTATTGATATGATGAAACTTTTTTGAACAGAATGGAGAAAGGCTGAAGTTTTTTTGTTTTTGTTTTTGTTTTTGTTTTGAGATGGGGTCTCGCTCTGTCGCCCAGGCTGGAGTACACTGGCGCGATCTCGGCTCACTGCAAGCTCCGCCTCCCGGGTTCACGCCATTCTCCTGCCTCAGCCTCCCGAGTAGCTGGGACTACAGGCGCCCGCCACCACACCCAGCTAATTTTTTTTGTATTTTTAATAGAGACAGGGTTTTACCGTGTTCACCAGGATGGTCTCGATCGCCTGACCTCGTGATCTGCCTGCCTTGGCCTCCCAAAGCGCTGGGATTACAGGTGTGAACCACCTCGCCCAGGAGCTTTGAAGGTTTTTTATAGAACATCCAGTTCAGTGACATTTTAACTGATTGGGCAGCTGTAATGACAATGTATTGATTAGTACATCAGATTAGGTGTTGTATCAAGTTAGCATTTTTAATGATTAATAGATCACTCCGAAACTTTAGTTGGAAATAGGCCCCCTTTTATTTAGCTCATGATTTTTTAAGGTAGTTGAAATGGCTGAGACTGTTTGGATCCTTGGGGCCTCTCACCACATGGTCTCACACCTTCTAGTCAATTAGCCTAGGCTTCTTCACATGTCAATCTGTGGCTTTTAAAGGCAGAGAAGAAAGGACAGGTTCCAATGCACAAGCACTTTTGTGGACTGCTGCTATTATTTATTGGTCTAAAGCAAGAAACATGCCCAGAACAAGATTTGGTGGTGGAAAAATAGATGCCAAGTCACATTGCAAAGGAATATTTATATAAGGATGAAAGGAATTTGTGGACATTTTTGTCCATATTACAGATGTTTTTACACAGGTATCTGTACTTGGTCTATGAAACTTTTGTATCGGTTGCTTGGATGAAGCTCCTTTATTTAGGGCTGGCTGAAGATGCATCTATTAGTAAAACGGCTTTATCCTCAATTTAATACCCAAGACTTAGGTCTAACCAGTTTCTTCCAGTCAAAGAGTCTGCAGGCCTCTTGGGTGTGAGCATCTATATTGAGGTGGGATTTATTGGTGAAGCATCCACTTTGGGGACTACCATGTAGTTTAGCCTCTAAAGATTAGGAGGCATCACTTACTGAGACCAAATAAGAAGTGTAATGTTCTGCTTCCTAAATAATGCAAGATCCTGTTTGTAGGAGAGTCCCCGTTTGTGGGATCTTTAAAGTAGATTCAATAAGAACTGGGGGGAAAAAAAATCGACAGCATTGTACACTAAGCCTGGAAAATCAAGTCAGTAAGTTTTTCTTTAGGAGTTTATTTCTTCCCCAGAATAGCAGAGAAGGAAGACAATGAATCAGAGAAGTTTAGCCACACTTACTTTACTGTAATCCGAGAATTTTTCTCAGGAATAGAGTGAGATGAAAACCGATGTTCTTGAGGTCAAATGAGCTTCAAATGTTTACTGAATACATTTTAAAAGTATAAGGAGTTCAATTTGGCTCACTGTGAGAAAGAATCTTCTAGGATGTATAGTAGTTTAAAAATGCGGTGCTGTGTCAAGCAGTAAACACCATCCCTAAAAGCATCTAGGCAGAGGCTGGATAGATAAGCCATGTCCTGGAAAGAGTTAATAGTCTAATTGCAGAGATCAAGTAAGGTATCCTGGGGGAACTCATATTAAATGGAAGAGTAGAATTTTAGTAGATGTAAAAGGAGGGGTCTGTGGAAATGGAAGGAAATAATTAGAAAAAAGAAATGGCTAGATGACCCCAAAAGCCTCCACCTAACTAGGATTTTCTGATATCAAAGCTTAATGATTGGTGTCTCTTAAAGAAAAAATTGTATTTTCAATCCTAGCATGGATTTCTCGTACCCCAGTAAGTCATTTCTGCCATTTGCCTCTGTCTCATCTGATTATGGGACTATTTTATTAAAATTTGCTATAAAATAGTATTCTCACACACACACACACAAAATACTAGACAGGTGTGGTGGTGTGTGCCTGTAAACCCAGCTACTTGGGAGGCTGAGACAGGAGAATCACTTGAACCTGGCAGGTGGAGGTTGCAGTGAGCCAAGATTGCGCCACTGCACTCCAGCCTGGACAACAAAGTAAAACTCCATCTCAAAAAAAAAAAAAAAATAGTATTCTCTATTTACTTTATTCTTCTTTAATTCTAATTTTTATTTTCTCCATTTAGAAACTTCTCAAATTTGAAATGTAGCCATTAGCTTTAACTAGGAAAGCACCAATGATACAGTATATGACAATAATATATCATAACTTGCTTATAACATAGAATTATGTTTCATTCATCCTCTATTCCCTTTATTGCCTGTCAGCTTAAATACAAGCCCTGTGATATCTGAAAGCATCAGTACCTACAGTGTGTTCTGCTGAGAAGTCGAGAATCTCTGAAACATTGTGATTTCTTCTCAGGCAACGTCAGAAAGCAAGTTTGTTTTTTTTGAATTGGCGAACATAGAACCAAACTTAAGAATACACTTGGGCTTTGTTCTTTACAAGTTGTTCTGAATAACAATTATAAGGCAGGAAGTAAAGAAAATATAGCAGCAGAACTCTTGCTTATTGGAATGGTTTTCAAGTTTTCCCGTAAGGTGTCGACAGTTCTCTGTCAACTTGAAGACTGAAAACACAAAAAGCAGTTTATTTGTCAGGTGCTCTGTGGCATCCCTCTCCCACCACTCCCAAGCACTCTGAGCTCCAGTTCAGATGTTTCAGTGTTATGTAATTTATTCTGTCTCTAAATATCATTTCCCCACTATCTTAGGATTTGCTTTCAGATTGGATGCCTCGCTGTGTCACTAATTACCCTGAAAGTGCTATGGCACAGATCTTGCTCTATCTTGCATTAATAGTGTATAGGTAAAATGGAATTGTTAACAATAATAATGAAACTATTGGTATGGTAAAATATGTCTATATTTTGGCCATGCTGTAATCTGAATATTTGAAGTATTTGGAATATCCAGTATTTGAATTTTTTATTGAGAAGACTCCATGACTGTACAGTAACTTTTTCATTTTTAAAATATTTTCTTTTCATGGAACTGTACTAATATATAATTTTGTCATCTCATTTACCAGCATTACATATGTCTCTTTGAGCTCTTGGGATGATTTAGTCAGTGGTCTTTGACCAAACAGTAAGAAAGAGCACTGTGTAATTCTAGAAGTGTTCTCAGTGGTCACATAGAAATGTAAGTGAATGTGAGTTTATGCTTCCCTTTCGTTAGCCAACTATCATTCCAAAGTGAGATAAATTATAACTTTCACTGATATTGAAGGTAAGGATTTGGAAAGGGCACTTGTAAACTATAGATTTGTTGTTTTTAAAGTCAAGATCTAAGTAAATGAAAAGAGATGGAAAATAATTTAACTGGCTTTTAATAAAAATGCATTTTAAAAAAATGGGGTAGTCTCCATATTCTGGGGATTTCTAGATGTTTTACATCAAATGTTATGATGCTGTTAAACATCTAAAATATTTAGTCATTAAAATGTCTTAGCTTAAGAATACTGGATCATTCTTAAGTTGTTTTACCTGGTTTTACGTATTGATTCTTTGAATAAAGGAAAAAAATACCTACATGTTACTTTCTATTTCCTATATAACAGAGATAAGTGTAATAATGGGAAAAGTCATTAGAACCACTTTATAGCTCCTTTATTGTACCAAACACTTGTGGAGGGATAACTAACCATCCAGAAATGAAGAAGGGAATATAATAGCTGAGAGTTCCCATATTCAGAATGCATCTTTCATTTACTTTAACTATTCAGGTCTCATCTTAAAGAATTCCTTATAGGAATCTCTATGGCAATCTGGTGTTTAGACCAGAGAGGAAAGCACATAAGGCCTGGGCGTTTTACCAGTCTTTCTGCTCTTTGTCATATGCTGTTTGGTTATCACCTAGAGGGTACTTCTGTGCCTCAATTTCCCACATTTATCAAAGATGACAATATAGCTCTGTAGTTAATTATAAAAATAATTTAACAAACATTTAATTTTTCTATTTGATTATATGTTCTGTTCCTGAATGTATAAAGACATGCATGTATAGTCATACATAAATTCCTAATATTCATGTATAAATATAAAGCCTAAAGCTTATTCTTTAGAATGGCAGGGCATTAAAATATTCATGCCAGTTTTTCCAATATATCAATTTGTGGGACTAGATTTGGCAAAGCTATCATTTGTAATGACGACTGTAATGCAGATGGATCTTAGTGACTGTATATAGAAACTGGGGGGAAGGGAGTAGCAATCGTTCTTTGTTTTTTAGGATGAAGCAGAAAAATCTGCTCTTTCCTATATATGGAGGAATTTGTTAGAAGCAAGGACTAAAATAAGGAATTACTGATCAGCTAGAAATTATATTTCTCTTATTTTCTTCCTACTTCACTAATATTTTTATCTTCTGAAAATGTATGGGTATTTTTACATTGAGATATTACCGACTTTGGATGAAACCAGTATTTTTCATTTGCAACCAGGAGTATATAACTGGTGTTATCTAAATTCTTTTTAACGAGTCATCAGCACTTTTATTGTAGGCATCTCAGGCATAAACATCAATAGTGGAATATCCTGTTTCATTCTTAAATAAATTGGCAATGATTCACATCCATGTGATATAACCGTTCCATGGGGTGTGATTCAGAAGGCCAGTGAAGAAGGCACTTTTAAAAATAATACTTTTCCTCTTTTGAAAAATATCCCCCTTATTAAAATTTACTGCCATAATCCACTGTTAGCAGTAGCATTGTGTAATCAAATGTGTTGAATTGGAAAAGTCTGAGAATGATTGATTTAGAAATAAGATTATGTCTTCTCAGTGTAATCTATAGCCATATTCAAGTAGAAACAACAAATACTCGGAAATGGTAGTAATTAGAGGGTGAGTAGAGAAAAGACTAAAATGGGCCCTTTCGCATTTAATAAGTCACATCTTCATTAATATAAGATCTCTAGAATATTCTCTTAGATTCAAGTTATCAAATTCATATGTGTGTTTTCTCTCAGTGCTTCTCTTGTTCACCAATCAATATTTTATTATCTTTTATTGATGGAAAAGGTGTATGTGGAAAGTTTTGTTAAGTCAGTGCCCATGCAAACGTCACTAAAGCAGCTTTTAGTAGTGAAAATAGTTGGTAGTAGACTGCTCTTTCAAAAATGAAAAACTTTTGCTACACTATGTAAATGCCAACAATAGACAATTTTTAAGACAGCTTGTTCAGAGCTTATAATTACAGGGGTAAGGAAAAGCCTATCTTCAAAATGCACAGTTTTCCCTAAAATATGTATTTACTCTTAAATTGATACTGAAAAATATGTAATATCAATCAATATGTTTTTGATTCAGTAGCCCTGTGTTGACATATCCTTGATTTTTTTTAAAGATGAGATTAATGAAAAGGCATATCTATACTTTCTCTTAGTATTTCTAAAATATAATAGCAGAGATTATTACCCATTGCTTGTAGCTTTCCTGGGGAATGCAAGTGCTTCCTCCTGCGTTTTGGCCCATTTCTGAGATATCATTAGAAACTCACTAGTTGGAAGAATGTGGAGGACTAAAGAGCCTGCCTTTCCTTCATTACACCCAAGACCTTGTTAGTTCTATTAGTGAGGGGGACAAATAAGAGATGCTTTTATTTTTGCCTGTTATTCATATAAGTAGAGGATGTGAATATTTAGAGTGGTTTATTTTAAAGTACTAACCCCCATCAATATTTTAAAAGGAAGATCTCCTATACAAAAAAAAGAAAAAAATGTTTAACAATCTGCTCCTAGAAAAGAGGCATATTCTACATATTGTAAACATATATCTACAGTAGTAAATTAAATGATCTCAGAGTTTACAAGCCAGGGTTATGCCTTAATTTGAAGGTCATTGCATTCTCAATATGCCACATTCACAATTCCTTTCAAGTATTTTCTCTCAGCAAAATGAAAAGCATATTATCTGTCATTTTAATCATTTTGTCAAAGATAAAATAAACTCATCCTCCCCATGTAGACCTTTGTACCTTGGTAACCAAGTAAATCTGCCTGACACTTGTAGGCAAAGGACCCTATTGGTTTTACTCTGTACACTTTAATAAACACGCAAGGTAAAAATAGAAGCAAGAGATGATGAGTAATAAAGATAAGGGACATAATCAATTATTATTATTCCTTTGCATGTGTAACAGTGGATGTCACAAATGAAGTATTACATCTCTATTTGAAAATTTGTCAATGTGTCCTTTTTTTCTTATACATTTCACTCAAATTATAAAATTTTGGCAAGTCCTGAAGCAACAATTAGGATTAATTATTATTACTACTGATTCTATAATGATAAGCAAGTCTAAAGTATAGAGAGAGAGAGAGAGAGAGAGACAGAACACACTCTTGATAATTCTTTAAGCATGTGGTTGTACTGTAACTGCCTGGGCAGTGTCCAACATGTAGAAACATATGCATGAGCCCTTAGTACTGAGTTAATTAAACGTATATTTAAATAATTTAGAAAAAGGTCACTCTAAGTTTTGTGAAAACACGATATGTGTATGCCATTTTTGTTTAATGATCTTAGAACCTTCTCTTTGATTGGTACATTCTGAACTATTCTTGAAATATCACTTGTGACAAATTTAAAGATTATTCGAACAAATTAACATAATATTTTAAACCTTGAATATTTGACTGTGTTTTTGTGTTTCACAGTTACGTTTTCTTTGAGTTTGGAGAGTCTTCCTAACCTTAGGGGATTTATATGTAGTGACTAATGTAAAGAAAGAAAATGAAAGAACTTACCTGTTTTTGCTGAATGTTTTGACCATCTCCTGGGCCTTCAGACCACTCAAACTCCGTAGAAAGAATATAGTTACTAGAAGTGAACAAATAAGTAATAACATAGTATAAATAAAAGATTGAGTTTGTAGGTAAAATATCAGTACCAGAAGAATCATTTCTGAAATGTTCTTCTGACTAGCTTCATGAGTGTATTTTTAAACTAGTTTTTCTTAAAACATGACAGTTTACTCTTTCTCCTTCTCTTCCTCTCTCTCTCCCCCTCATTATTTACCAAAATTCTATTTAGAATTTTACATTACACTACATTCAAGTAATATAAGATTACTTTCAAAGCTAGCAAATAGATTTGCTGTTCCTGTGGCAGTTTTTACAAGCACTATAGGAATTTAGCATTGTGCCCTGAGTTGATTCTGTAATCATGTCTTAGGAGAAACAAATTCTGAGAGTCTATGTAGTCTGGGTAAGTACTTATTATACTTCAGAGATTTTCAATTATTTCCAACTAGGGGTTTCTTAACTAAGAGTATATTTTGACAATGAAAAAAAAAAAGTACTGCATTTTCCCCTTCCTTAACAGCCAAATTATGTTTGCCAATGCTTCCACTGGAAACAGAGAGAGTCATAGGTAGAAGAGTTTAAAAAACATTTTGAATACTCTTGGCTTTCTTAACCACCCAAAAGAAAACTTCTGATTTGGCAAAACTAGTCTGAGGCGAGAAATACTTTAAGTATTTTACTACCAAGTAAAATATTTGTAGTGTAATTTCAAATACTTTTTTTTTTTTTTTTTTTTTTTGGCATATGCTTGCTTGTCTGTGTGGACAACTTATGATGTTTATCTTACCTGTGGGGATTATTTTACCAATTTATGTGTGCTGTGTAAGCTTTTATTTGAGGAGGGTGTCGGAGGGAGGGATATTTTCATAGTTAATTTCTTTACCCCAATTTTTTATTAGTTTTTCTTCTTTGTCAATGACAAGATTTCTTTTCTTTCCAAAATGAAGAACTTTTCTTCTTTCAAATACAACAAATTTCATTTTGTCGTAAGAATTACATGGATGAGACATCTTTCTAGATAGCCCTCTCTCCCATTTGTTAGGAAGTAATTACATAAGGAAATAGTAGCTTCTAGGGTGTATGTGGGACTTAGCCCGTAACTATCAACATACATATATATTATAGCCAAATAGTTAACAAAATATAATTATGTAGTTGTATGAAATAAAGTCCTGGTTTAACATAATGATACTTTCACTTATTTGTTGGAGCTGAGAATGAGGGCTCCGAGGTCACACTGCCATCTGACAACTTTGATGTTTCCCCTGACTAGCTATGACTGTGGGCAAGTTAGTTGACCTCTGTAAAGTGGGCATAAAGTTGTAGCCAACTCATAGAGCCATTGTGAGAATTAACTGAGATGGTGTATCTGGGACACATATAGCAGAGTCCCTGGCATAAGCCCACATTACATTGTGTAGTTTTCAGATGGCTCAAAGGTGTTCCATTGAGGGGATGAATTTGGGGTGAACAGGGGCTGAAAGGCATCTGCTGCCCCTCTTGCTGGCCATGCTCTCACTTGCTGGGCAAGGTTGGGCAAAAGAAAGTATCTTTTTAATTTGAACAGAGGAACCCAGTAGGACAGTGGTGGCTGTATATGTCAGCTGGTTTTATTATCATACTAAGAACATGTGCCCTCTTTTTTCAGGTAGTCCTTGTGGTTTTGAAGTCAGCCTGTGTCTCACAGAATCATTGTGAGGGTGTGATGTTAACAACACTTCTTCCATAAGGTAGTTAGAAAGCGAAAAAGACAGATAGCTAAGTGATTATATCAATATAAACATAATCACTCAAAGGTTTCTGTTAGCCTCAGTGTTATTATATAAAGCTTATCAATTAGCACAAAGATAACTATAGTTAAGATATATCATTTATAGTATTAATGAAAAACATGTAGTGATGATATCACATCACTATCCATAACAGAACAACTATTAAAAGGCAATTTATGCTTTTTGAGTTTACACTGGAGTTCTAGAATAAAATGGGAGGGGAACATAATTAGAAACGGCATGAGGAGCACCACTTTTGAAACTAATGCTGACAGCTGATAATAAGAGCAAAGTTATTATAACTGGTAGGATGGGTGGACGTTTGAATTGTTGAAATGTGCTGTGTTCATATTTTACTTTCAATATTTTCCCCTGACGTAATGGATTCTGAAATGAAATGTATAGAGGACTATTTTTAAACTAAGATTTCATTTTAAAGAATGTCACACATAAGGGATTTAATTAAAGGATAATGAAGGAGCAAAATAAGGAATCAGGAATCTTAGGTCTTGGAGACATACTCAAGATATGAAATCAATTTTATTCTGAAGCTCACACTGGAGATAAAAGTCAGGATCTCCCCCATGTTTTCTGTGATACTAAGGAAATTAAGTCAGAATCCCATTTCTACAGTAGACTGTTTCACTTAACTATTTTACTGACCCCACTTCACCCTTCTGCTTCCTGAATCTAGACACAAACTGAATTTTTCCCCTTGGACTGCTCTTCTTTCTCCACTGCCTCTCATCAAATATCACCTGGATATTTTAGATTGGCAATTTCATGTAGTTCAACCTTATAGATACATCCAGCCTAATGTAGACCTTTCAGATCATGTTGACTTCCTTCCTCTTTTGGCCACGATATCTGTGGTTTCCAAATCATACAGATTTTTTATCTCCTCAGTGCTTTTCCTCCTTTCCTTTTGCACTGCAGAAATACCAGACCCTCATTCCTTCTCCGGTGAAATCCTGAAGTAGCCTTGGCATTTGTTTTTCTAGCTCTCTATCTGGTCCCACATGAGTCAACTGTACTTAAGGGTAGCACTTAAGGACCAGCAACTACCCTATGGCTCCAGCCTAGATTTCCAGACCTATTTTGCCCTAATTCCATATAAATAGCCTCATTAGAAACAAAGTGGGCCACTAATTATTCCTCATTATGATCCACACACATTACTGTTTCCTTGTGTTTTTACATTTTATTTCTTCTTGCTTCTCCCCTACTCTTTCCCAAACCCCAGCTATAGCTATATTCTAAGTTTTTTAACCTTTCAATCCTGATACACTTAGCATGATGCTTTTCAGATGATCACGCGATAACTGTGATAAGTTACACTCAGGATGCTTCCCATAGTTCTGGGGAATTTCCACTTTTGACCTCTGAACTGAGAAAAAAAAATGTTATACCTATTTCTGCACCTACAGTGCTTCACAGTGAGTGATTACAAATGTTTAATTGTATGTTTTCCCAGCCGATTATAAACTGCATTAAGGCATCTACAATGTGTATTGTACTGTAGCATGGCTTGGTACAATGCCTGGCAGATAGCATATGCTTAGAAAATACTGTAGAATACATGTTGCAGAAAGTTGGTGCTCAGAATATGTTTTAAATCTCATATGCGTGATTATATATATTTGGTCTTTATAATTCACAGCATAATAACTGATGAAATAGTCACTATTACATTTTTTTTTCATGTGTTCAGGGAAGGAGGTCCTTTAATTTGCTTACTAAGGTTTAATCTTATGGTGGAGTGGAGAAATAAACATTTTATTATAGAATACATTGAATATACTTGAAAAATTATCAGCCATTAGATTAGGGAATGCAGTTTTAGTTTTCATAACAAATGAAAATCTATATGCTGTCAAGGAAATGGTTATTCTAACATTTAAGGAATTACACAAATTCAGTTCTTTAATATGACACAATAATAGAAAGAGTCCTCTTTGTGATGTTAGGGCAGCTAAGCATGACCAACATAACTTAGAAGTTTGTTGCCATTATTATCATTAAATGTATCATTATATCTTTGTGTAATTAAATGTTTATAAAATCAAATGAGATGAGGTATACTTCTAATAATTAGTGGGTTAGAATAAATGAAGAATTTATAAAGTATATTAATAGTAAGAGGACACCTGACTGAAATCTCAACAGCATAGATAACTATGACCTGAATTAAAAAGAAGAAAAAATTAACAAAAATAAGATCAAACAGTATTAATATTTCTGCATTTCAGGTGAGGTAGCTACATTTTCCTTGTATTTTTCTTCTCATTATCTGTAAAAATCCATAGAAACAAGTCTCTGTGCAGCTCCAGATGCCCCCAATTCCATTTTATATGGTACTTCCAATAAGGGCACCGTTTCTTGCAAAGAATATTACATCTCACTAATTGTCCTACAAATCCCATTCTTAATTAAAATCAAAATCTTAATTGTAACAACTTTACTATATAGCTTGCAAATATGTGTTCTTTCTTGTTTGTTTGGAGGATGAGGCTCTGGATACATCTTTTTTTTTTTTTTTTTTTTTTTCCTTTCGAAAGGAGCAGCCCTGGTGAGAAAAATTTACAGCAATTGATTTTGTTTGTTTGTGGCTGCAGCCATAAAAACTCCCAGACAAAACTAAATAGTGCTTGTGGGGCTCAGACATGGTGGTTCACAGGGAAACAGTGAATTTTATAATACTGATAATGCTAAACAATAAGACAAGGTATAATAGTTCCAATCCCATCATTTGTCTCTGCTTTGTCCTGAGTTGTACGCTCCGTCATGCATATGCTGGCTATAATGTGACATATTTAATTCTGCATTTAGTCTCTGCTTTGTTACACATGCTCGAAAATAGCAAGTCAGCTTCTCAAATGCCATGTACCAGCCCTCTAACAACAACAACAACAAAATTAAATACAAAATAAGTTTGAATAACAGTAATGGTGGGAAAATCTATCCCGGGGTTCATTCTTTTTACAGGGAGTTGGCAAACCAGGAAGAATAGACTTTGTCATGTGCAAATATGGTGACCATAAATGGTGCTGGAGGCTTTTTCCATTGTCCTCTGAGTTTGCCATGAGAGAAAGCGGGTGAGAGAAAGAAAGACACGTTTGATAGAGTTGTGAAGAACGTTTGAATGGCTATTGGGTGTTGAGCATTGTCTTGCAGTGACCTCAATTCGGTACAGTAGAGACCCTTGAAAGCACTGTCTGAAGTCACAATACCACTATTCTCCTCCATTTAGTAAAAGGGATTAGTTAAAAGGGTGACGTTCCGTGCAGAGAGTTCCAAGTATTCCATGAAACAAAAGGCTCTGAAATGTTTTTGAAGTTATTTTTAATTGAGTTGAACTAATTTAATAAAGGTCCTACGGAGGAAAAAAAATAAAGGAATGTGATTGTTTTATGATTCCTCACAGATGGAATGGACATTTATAGCATACTTTTCCTTTAGTGTTCCAGAGAACAGTAGCTCCATTTACAGCTACTGTTAGCAATTTAAAACTGCTCCAAAATGAAGTCTTTCAAGAAGTTGACAGCTTATAAATAAATCTGTCTGATAAAATTGAACATAAACTGCATCTGTGGTTAGTTTGCCAAAATTAATTCTACATTTAATTAGAGATAGCAGTCAAACATATTTAATAAAAAACAGTCTTGGAGAGTAAATCAAATGAAGTCAGATTTTAGCAGACGTTTTGCATTTTTTTGCAAGGAGTGATGAAATGACCTCACCTCTCTGATTCCCAGTTATATGGTAGCGCGGGCTCTGTAGAGTTATGGCGAAGCCAATGAGTTCACACTGTTTGGAAAGGTTCCTTGCTCAGCTTAGGATAAAGAGAGAAAACGATCATTTTGTGATTTCTCTTGATATCATCATTGGATTTTACACTGATGCCATATGTATTAAATTCACAAGTTAATAAGCGTATTACTGCTAATAATTACAGAGACCAGGCTAAAATAATTCTAACTTACAGAAGTGCAAGTACAGGGAATTGTCCTTAAAGTTTGTTTTTTGTTTACTTTTTTGGCAGTCTTCATTGTTGTTGTTGTTGTTTAACTTAGCCATTCCAATGAGATGTATTAAAATCATACAGTAGCTACAATGCCATTTCTTCCCCCTAAAAGACTTTTTAAAAATTCAGCTTTGCTCATCAAATATTTGTGCTCACTCTGCATGGTTTAAGCAATGTGCCATAGCTGTAGAATCCTGGGGAAGACGCAAAAACACACAGATCAATCAGAATGCAGCAAACAATATTTTGGAACCAAAGTGACTTACAGTTCAGAGGGCAAAGAAGCAGATCTTCAAACATTGGAAGTTTCAAAACACAGTCCATAGTCCTGGGTGAAGTAAATAGACAATAGAAACCAGCATTGGCAATAAAAATTTCAAATGCGGATAAAAATTATATTTGTCTACATAACACACAAAAATTAAAGTCAACTAAGCCAAATTTCATTTTGATCTTTTTAAGAGCATGATGTTACTTTCTTGAAATGTGGGGAAATTTAAGAAATATATCATTGTAGGAGATAACACTGTGGCACGTAGTTAATGTCAAATTTGAATTTGACATTCAACATTTATTTATTGAGTTCCTATATGTTAGCATTGCAATCATAGAAATGGTTAATCTATACTAAATATTTTTCCAAAGTGTTCACATGTTTTTGTGTCATGCAGTTATTAATACTGCTTCTGACTAAAATACACAAAGGCATTCTTTTCAGTTGAAGATGTTTTGTCCTCTCAGAAAAGTATTTTTATTTTACATGCAGTAATTTGCCTTCCCAGTAACTTTATACAATTTTGCTAAAAATTGTAAGGAATCAGAAATAAAAGTAGTGTGAACTTATTCCTGAAGTTAAAACAATATATCATTGTTCCAAGGTTTCCTCTGTGAGCCTTACATTGCTTGTACTCTGAAAAAATAAAGCAGTAGTATACAACACAGACAGTTTATCTACTAATTATTTTTAGTTCTTCTGTGGAATAATGAAGCTGTCTTAAAACTCATAGGTAGACTTATAAGGATGTTAATGTGTTATACTTGTTTAATCACTTATTAAAATAGACATCAGCTCTTGAGTGTAACTACCAAGAAAAGGTGTTTAAAAATCAGGTATGTCAAAAAGAAGAGTTGGCCAGTTCAATCATGCTATAACATATAAATCATCAATAACCAAAGGACTGATTGATCTCCTTAGTATATGTATTGATACTATATATTGATACTTTGTATATATATAGATACTATATTGATGTAATGACTGCTCTCCTTAGTATATATATTGGACCCAAGAAAACAATTTTTTTAATCAATGGTTTCAAATTAGTGTTTCAGTGTCGTTGCAGGATTAGTATATTATTAATGCAACTTTATGGATAAATACCAAATTACTCTTCTGTCATTTAATAAAAATAAATAAATAATAAAAACATTCTCCTTAATTTAGGAAATATGGAAAAATATAGTATTTATTTTCATGTCATACCTTTTGTAGGTACTTGGAAAATAACTTTTCTCAAAGTTGCATTTAACAACTTTGTTATAGTTTATAACATGAACAACTTTGGAAATATGGGTTAACAGTTAGATGGTTCCCTGTGGTCTTGGCAGAAAAGCCCTTTCAGCAGTTGATCTTATCTTGGGCAAGTCATTTAACCTGGCTGGGTCAAGGTTACTTTCTCTTTAAAATGAAAATATTAAGTAAATTGTGAAGCAGTTTTTTTTTCTTTTTAATTTTATTATTAGAGGATTTCTATCCACCCTACTTTTTTTTCCTCTTAATTTAAACAAATGCCATGTCTTTTAATCATTTTGGCTGCTTCGTGAGGTGATACTGAACAGAGCAAAACTCATGGGGGAAAGGAGACATAAATTGCACCTGGGCAGAGTTGTAATTTTTGCTGTATCATCAGGTGTAAAAAATTAACGGTAAGCCGAGAAGGAGGGCAGTTGATGGTTTCACTACATTGATGAAAGACACTAAGTCGTAATAACCATCTTTCTATTAAAAAATTCTATAATGACGATAAAACATTCTTTCATTGCTAAGGAAGTTGAGAGGTTTGGTTAAGCAATGCCTTAAAAAGTGCTCTGTAAAGATATATATTCTAGAAATGCTAAATAAAGTTTAGAAAAGCCTTGTAGTTCCTGGAAATTAACACATTGGATATATAAAGTTGAGGCTTTGTGGAGAGCATAGAGATAATTGCTTTCAAATATCAGTGCCTTTACCTTACTTGAGGTTCTTACCATGGGTCACAGTGTATCACAGTGTTCTCCCAAGCAGACTCCCTGCCTCCTGTGTCTTGTTACAGATCCATTTATCTCACTATGATGCCAGTTATCTTTTAAAAATGCAAATCTGGTTATGTCATCCTCCTGATTGAAAGCCTTCAATGACTTTCAGTTGCCTACGGGCTAAAGTCTAAACACCTAAGCCAGGCAAAAAGACCCTTATCTCTCTCTCACTCCAACAGAGCTTTCCAGCCTTCACTATATGTGGTTGCTTACCCTTGTCCAGGTAATTCAAAGATTCAGTAACTATGGCTCGTGTTTAAAAGCCACAACTAACATCATATCTTCTGTCAAGCTTTCCTTTTTCAGGTACCTCCTCCTCCTTGTACAAACTGTATTATCACGCCCACTTCACAAAGTTCTCTCTCTCTCCCCTCTCCCATAGCTAGTGTTACTTCTTAGTCACCTTTTTCTAAACCTGTTTTTAAAAATACCCGCCACTAAACACAGCATATCTATTTAAGATTTAAAAATAAGCAAATGTAACTTTGTAAGACAGTAAAATGTAATTAATAGATGAAATTTATTTTGTTGTCGTGTGTTTTATGGAAGTTATTTCATCTATGTACATATTATAAAGATAAAAGTTATGCTTTTTAAATATAAATTCTAATAATATGTCTGTGCACTATAATTCAATGGAAATATAGGTTGCAGGTCTCCATGGTTTTTTATTATTATTTAAATATTTCCAAATTATTCTTAAGGCTTCTCAAAGCTTATGTATTTAATGTAACATTCAGAATTGCTATGGGTGTGTTGTTAAGATTTTAAATTGCCATTTTGAAGCCAAAACTGAGGTTTGTCTTCACTGAGCTACGTATATATTTGAAAATACCTTTCGAAGAGAAGTACCACCTTGTATAAATTAGTAATTTCTTTTAATTGCCTCAAATGTTTCAGTCTCATGTGGATTTTTGAAGTTGTGTGCAGCTTTGATGTTTTATTAATTATTTTCAAGGTGGCTTTCTTTCCAGAGCGAAGCATACATATTGATTTTGTGTACGATGAAGACTGAAATTTCTATCTTGGCACTGATACTCCTTGCAATCAGATCTAGTAAGGGTTTGATCGTTTTAAGCAACTCTCCAACAGTTAACTGTTGGCTGCCAAAGTTCAATTTAGATAAGTGAAGGGGAAGAGTTTAGAAATTTCACACATTAAATGTGTGATGGGAAAAACCCAATATAATGTATTAAAGATGCAGCCTTTGGAAGGAAAACATGGAGTATCAGAAGAATTGTGTGCCAGTCTCCAAAGGTTTTCAGTCAGGTTTGGTTCAGAAAAGCCCTTGAATGTGTTGGAAGCAGATCTTGGAAGGGGCTGTGTGGTGTGTCGGGGAAAGCACCAGAGTCAGTCTTGGTTACACATAGACTGTAAAGTCGACTGTGGTAGGATGACAAAAATTGGTCTGTGTAGCTTGCCACTGCCAATCTTCATGATTGATACAGATTGTTGGAGCCATAGCTATCATATGGTGCTCCATATTGATTGTTAAATCTGCAAAAATGAATTATTTGGAATGTATTTTTCCATCCCATTGGCTAATTCTTCCTGTGTCAAAGAGTTTTAAAACATTTGACCTTCACTCTCAATTCTCAGTTGTTACCATGATTTGAAGGAAACGATAGAACTGTTTATTCATAGGGCTTGGAGAATGGTATTGTAATCTAATTCTTAAGGAATACTATAAAGGAGAGCTTCACATTTGAAAAGTCAGTATATGAAAGGTTCTCAGTAAGTTAGTAGTTTCTATTTTTAGGGATGGTTTAGACTTTATTTTTTTTTTTAGAAAAAATTGCCATCTAGACTTTATGAAAGAGAATTAGAGGTCTCACGCCAGATAAACTCCTTAGAAGAGCTTTCAGTCTTACCAACCATTACAAAAAAAAAAAAAAAAAAAAAAAAAAAAAGCTAGCTTTGGATCTTTTTTAGTATTTCACATTGGTCCTATTTATCTATAGAATTCAAATGCAATCAACATGAATATGAAAATACTTTAGGCTTTTTCAAATGGAAAAAGATTCTGCATGTTTGCAAGGGGCAAGTGACATAGGAGAGTTTTCTTTAAATCACCTATAATGTCAGGATCATTATAAAATAAGCAACCAGAATGCTGGATTGTGCTGTTGGAAAGAACCCACGTAAGAATGAAAACAGATGGTATTATCATTCTACCCCAAGCACTGTGTGGATTTTTTTGGTCAGAGTCTGATTGAAGTTTCTGAAATTATTAAGTGGATAGATAATAGAAAGTAAGTAAATGAGAGCATGGAGGGCTTGCCAAGTCTTTAATGCTCACTTAAACAAAACTGCCTGCAGGTTCAACAAACCCATGCCTGGGTTTTGTGGGTTTACAAGGTCCGTCTCCAGAAAAGTTGTTTTAGGTGATGGTCACCATTTTAATTAAAGGAATATCAAACTATATGTTTAGAGAGATAATAACAAGCCGCCCAAACCCAGATGCTAGATGCCACACATGTTGGAGAGGGCTATAAGAGAGGAGAAAGAAACCAAAGGCAAAAAAACTCTTTCTCATTCTACAGGCTGGATTTAAAGTAAACCAATGGGGCGAAAGTTACAGCCATTTTCATTTTCCATCCCAGAGATCTTCCTCCCCAGTGTTCTCCTTTACTCCACATCTAATTATGGAGTATCTCCATTTCTTCCTCTCCAATTGCTAACTCCATTTCTCTTTGGCGGGAATCAGCATCTTGCCTTTGTGTGCAGGAATTTGTGCATTCTGAGCATTTCCTTTGCATTACATTATATGTTAGTGTAATTTTACTTTGGCCTCCTTGGCTGCTTTGAAAAATCGTCATGAGTTAAACAGTTTAGGAAAAGTTGAAAAAACAAACAAAACAAGCCATGAGATTCAGTGATTACTCTCAGTTAGATTCCAGCTGAGGAGCATTTAAACTTTGGGTTTGCTTATTTTGATCATGTCTTTTTTTAAAAAAGTGGCTCAAACATGTTTTGTAAAGTGTAATTTTCTTGATTAAAATAATAAAAAGCTTCTTTAATTCTTTTAGAGAAACTTTTGGGCAGCTTTGGATTATGGATCTACCCCCTATATATCTCTGCAATTTTACGGTGACTACCATTAGAACTAAATATTTTTTTTCCTTTTTCCTACAGTCCAGATAATGTAGGTCATAGCCATCTAATAAGAAAGAACAGGATT
This sequence comes from Macaca thibetana thibetana, assembly GCF_024542745.1. NCBI lineage: Eukaryota > Metazoa > Chordata > Mammalia > Primates > Cercopithecidae > Macaca > Macaca thibetana. The sequence continues at coordinate 24,172,981 of NC_065588.1, read as the reverse complement.
TCTTATACTTAGCCTCTCATTTCTCAAAACATACTGACAAATATAATATTGAGTTTTCATTTAAGACTTATGTGCTATGAAAAATTAGGAAAACCTGCAGGTCCTGTTTCTGACTGGCACTGACTTTGTATTTTTTTAATTTTTTTAAATTTGAGACAGGGTCTTACTCTGTTGCCCCAGGCTGGAGTGCAGTGATGGTGTCATAGCTCACTGAAGCCTCAAACTTCTGGGCTCAAGCAATCCTCCTGCCATAGCCTCTCAAGTATCTAGAACTACAAGCAAGCACTACCACGCTCAGCTAATTTTTATTTTTTTATTTTTTGTAGAGATGGGGTCTCTCTATGTTGTCCAGGTTGGTCTTGAATTTCTGAGCTCAAGCAGTCCTCCTGCCTTTGCCTCCCAAAGTGCTGGGATTACAGCGGTGAGCCACCATGCCTGGCTGACATAGCCTATTAATGAAAAGGACTATCAGCAGGAAGCTAATCAATTTAGGCTTGGAGAGTAAACAAATGAAACAAAACAAAAAAAGAAAGTAATCCAAAGAGTAGAAACCAAATTTCCTAAGTTATATAGTAGAGTCATTTCATTGTTAAGATTTCTGAGTAGGTCACAAAACTTTCAAGAGAAATGTGATAAATCCTTCAGAGAAATGGTGAAAGTAAATTCAAGAGTGGTATGAAAAGCTTTGGAATTTTCTTTAACACATACAAATTTTGTTTATGTGAAAAAAATTAAGACTTCTTAAATTGAATATTGAGCTTTTTTTTTTTTTTTTTTTTTTTTTTTTTTTTTTTTTTTTTGGTAATTTACAGAAATAAACATTGAGCCTGACACCAGGTTTGTGTGGGAGTAAGGTAAATTTGGGCTAAATGACTGATGTACTATTTGGGTATAAACATTAGATTCCATATTGCAACTGTCTGTCACTACTCTTGTCATTAATCAAATAGGTACTAAAATGTACAGCAATGTTTAACTATATTTAATGTAGTTAGTTTTTATAGTCATTGCTGGTTAACTATCCAGGTGCAGGTGGTAGCTATTTTTTTTCCTGATTTAAGATTATGAAATCATTCACTGTCTTTCTATAGAATTAGAATTTGAGTATACAGGTTTGATTTGATCTGCTGAATTTGGTGTCATTTGTGGTCTAGAGAAAATGCAGTATTTAAAAATCATGGACATTACTGAAGTGCTGGGGGAAGAGGAAATAAATGTATAGGATTCTTGTGTGTGACCTGATGAGAGATAAAGTGCATTTATATTTCCATTTGGATACATTTATGAATTTAGGAATAAAACCCATGAATTTGAAAGAGAAATGAGAGCTGTGTGGTTCTACTGAACTTGCGCTGTGTCTTGTGTACATTGAGCTTGTTTTTGAAGGATGTAGACATGGTCTCTGTCATCCAGGCTAGAATGCAGTGTCAGATTTTATTGATAATTTATCAAAAAGTAATCTGATAGAAGTCTCACCTTTTCTCTATCTCACATTTACTCTTCCATATTAATTATGAAATAGCTAAAAGCTGGGACCTAGGTTAAAGCAGCAATAAATAAGTAAAAATTATTGTCTATTCTTTCTGCATGGTTTTATAAAATTTCATAAATTCATTGTGTATTATTTATTTATTTATCTTTCCTCTCAGAAGATATCAAAAATATGTACTCGGAGCACTTGTGCTAGGTAAAAGGTTAAATTTGAATCACTATTGAAAAATTCTAGTTTCTAATGCAGATGTTTATTTGAAAAATGATAGATGGTCCTTCAGGGTCCCTGAAGTGTTTTCATAGATTCTCATGCGTGGTTGGCAGTTTTATTGAAAACGGCTGTAAATCAGTAAAGTAAGCTACAAATACGTTTTATGTCATCTTTAGAGCAACAGTAAGTTACCACCCCAGGAAATGAAGAGACCATTTTTACAGAAGGTAGCATGATCAGGTGTTGAAATGAAAAGACATGTTCACAGAGGTGTCCCCAGCACTTAGTTATTAATAACAGTGTAAATAGAGGTGTATGGAGATAAAGATTAGACTCAAGATTGTCCATGGGATCGTAAACTTAAATTTTTAGAACCATGTGTGGGTTTTTTGTTTGTTTGTTTTTTTGTGTGTTTCGGTGGTTATTCTTTTACAAGATGTTTATTGACTAGCAGATTGGATTTGAGCTCATATGCTATAGGATCCAGGTGAACTCATGTTCTCCAAATGCATCTGTTGTTTGCTTCTTCCAGAATAAATATTACAATCCTTGATGAACAACAGCTGGAAGGCTTGCCTGTGGTTGCATTCCTCTTGGGTTCACAGGATGAAATCACTTGTGCACCATTGACAATTTTAAATGGAGAAGAAAAGTATATTCCATCATAAGATGTCATAAAAAAAAATCTTTGTTTTGCAAATATATTTTCCATTTTTACTTTTCTTTAAGGTGTCCTTTTTAGGATAGTAAATGATTTGGAGGACATACGCGTCCAACATTACAATGTAGATACATTCAACATTCTCTGTGACTTATCTATGTTTTCTTTAAAAAAAATTGTTATGTGTTCTGCATGTAAAGTAGGGTTTAATTTAATGTATAGTAAATGTCCAGGTAGAGTTTGTCAAAGCATTCAAAATAGAAACAATTCAATCATTGTACTGTGAAGTGATATTTTTATAGGTATCTTTTAAGGCATGTGAGACACTTTATTAATATTTTAATTTATTTTACTGTTTGAGGTGAGGAGTAGGCTTTTTCCATTAATGTCTCATGGAGAAGTTGATAAAATGGTGCTAATGGACAGAACCATGGACTGGAAGTAAGTAGTTATGGCCACATTGCTGCTATCAAAGAGCTTTAGAGCCATGGGCAAGAGCTCTTATCCCCCAGGACACAATTCCTCCTGTCTAAAGCTAGCAATTGCATTGGATGATTTCTCAAATCTGTGAGCTTATTATGACTTCTAAACAGGTCTCAAGTATCTTCATAGTTCCTGCCAACACTGATCTCATCCCTTTCTGACTTTCATTGCAGGTGTTATCTGTTCCATAAATTGTGGTAGTTGATTATATTTAATGATATAAATTATCATACAATCTTTTATATGGCAATCTGTTTTTATTTCTTTTAGGAGCACACATTTTAATAATATTCACTGTCTCATAAGGTTAATTCTTATCTTGCCAATGAAATATCCAAGCATCTCCAGGAAAGAAACTTTGCTCTATATTTCTTCTTTTTTCCCGTTCTCCTTTTAACACATTACAGAATAGTTGTCACAGCTATTTGAAGTGTTGATAAACTTATCAAATTCAATTGCAAACTTATTTAGAACCCATGCAGTATGTTTGATTCAGAACCATAGAAATAGAACATAGCTAACACTTGAATGAGAATTGGGAAACCTGAATTCCAGTCCAAGTTTCAACATTATCTGGCTATGTTCCCTTGAACAGGTTACTTTGTGCTTCAGTTTACTCATCTCTAAAACGAGGAAAAGGGATCAACTAATGTCTAAGATTCCATCTAACTTTCAGTTTTTATAAATTTGTTTCTGCAGATGCTATCATGGCAGTGATAAACAACTTTGCCTAGCATTTTCAAAACATAATCTACCCCTCCTCAAGCATTTTTCATCATTCTTTAATTCTGGTGATTTGCCACATATTTATTGAGCACCTGTTATAAACTAAGTACTATGGATTAGAAAACAAGGCTTGATTCCACTTGTTGTTTAAATGTGGGCAAATCTTTTCACGTTCTTGAGCCAGCTGCCTAATGGAGATAGCAATAGCTGCCTTACATGGTTGATGTGAGGATTAAATTAGCCAATGCAGTTAGGCATTTTGCCGAATACCTACCAGATAGAATGGGGTTAATATTGTTATTAACATTGTTATTTTGTGATGCATTTAATTTTTAAGCCATTAATTGGGGTCATATGTAATGGTCTACATGGTATAAATATAGCATAACTAATTGTTTAAGTATAATAAATGCAGACTTTCACATGCAGCTTTATGTTGAGCAAGTTACTTATCCTTTGTCTTGCAAACTTGGGACAGAAATGCCAGTCTCTTATTGTGCTCAGGACTAAGTGAGTTTAAAATAAGATAATGTACAGAAAATTTCCAGCATAATGTTTGGCGTATAAGGTTCAAACATATTTGTTCCAGATAAAACTAACCTTTGGTGATTAGGCAAAGCTAGCCTAGTTTTGTTCTAGGCAAAATTAATCTATGGAGGTTACCTCTGGTGGATAATTGACTGGAAGGGCATGCATAAACCATCTGGCATGACAGAAATAGGCTGTATCTCAATCCAAGGATGATTATATAAATGGATAAACAGGTAAAAATTCTTTGAGCTGTACACTTAAGATTTTTTTTATTTTACTGAATATAAATTATGTCTAAAAATGTTTGTTGTCTTCCCTAAACATAAATACCATATTACATTTTTATACTGGAAAAAGTCTCAACTAATGATAATACTATTTTTCTGATGGCATGGTTAAAATATCAGTCCTTTACAATAGTTTTTTTTTTTTTAAACAATAAATAAAGATGAAAAAGGGCACCATGATTCCATGAATTTCCTGAGGTCTGAAAGTAGTTGGAGGAACATTCAGTAGTTATATGTATTTCACCACCCCCATTGTTTCAATTTGGCACACCATATTTTAGGATATTTATTGCCCACCTAGTTTTGGGACCTGCTCTTTTCCCTGGCACAGACAAAACTGTCCATTATGGAGCATTATTTTTACTAGGGTGTGATCAAAGGGCCTGATCAGTCCTGTTGCCTCTTTCTTTCTGTATTTTTCTGAGATGAAGCATCACTTATGATTTATTCCAATCAAGCTTTATTTAGAATTGGGTCTGTAGGAAGGGGTGGAAATGGAGGGGGAGGGAGCGGAAGGGACAGCATAAATATATACATGTAGTGTGTGAAAATAAAGAAAGGCATCTTTTGTTACAGCTGGTCGCAGGAGAAGTTTCTGCTTGCACTGCTGAAGATAGTATGAGAAGATTAGTGTTGTTGCGGCGAACTCAGGACAAAGACGGGCTGTGTGAGAGGGATCAGTATGTTTGCTCAGCAGAGCGCTCTCCCCAGTTGTTGACAGATTTAACTGGTGTAATGTTAGGCCTGGCTGGCTCCTCCCCCTGATTGTCAAGAAGCAATAGGTGCAGTAGGAAATGGCCATGTGGAGGATACCATGAATTCCCTATTTGTGTAGTAGCTGTAGCTTTGGGTGGGGATTTAATATTGAATGGACTCCAGATTGTCTAAATTGCAATCACAGTGTTTATTTAAATAGCCTATGGGGACCATTAAAGCATTTTAACTTTTGCTCCTATGTTTCTCGTGTTATGAAATCTTGAAGCGCATTGGGGAGAAAAGAAAAATCCAGCCTTGTAAAAGCATTAGGATGCTAGAAGTTCTCCCTGCTGCCAAAAATGCTTCAAGAGTTTTAGTTCTCTGAACTAATGTGTAATATGATGGATGGGATCCTGCTGTGATCTCTAACTAGGGGATTTTCCCTGTGCAGATACACTGATCTGTCACTATGTAATCACTGCTATGTCATTTTGGGAGACTCTTTCAGATATTGGTTCTCCACTTGTAACGCTGAAGTCTGTTCTTCTCATAATAATTTTTATAATGATGTATCTTTAAAATTACATAAGACTGTATTTTAATTACATCGTTGCTTTGCTATGCAATTATTACACTTTAATTTTAGATTAAGAAAAGCTATTTCTTTTACAATACTGGGCCAGAATGATGGTGAAACTTTAGTTTGATGTACATGGTGTAAAACCATGAACTTGAGGTGTGGGGAAAACATGCATACCTATTTCTGAGGTAGAGCTTTTAAATAGAAAGCGTGCTCTATTTGTTTTCCATGCTGATTTAAAACAATAAAATTCAAAACACCTCACAAAAATATTGTCACTTAAAGTGCTAACAAACATTTCTACAGTTGGTTTACTTCTCCAGGAAAATTTTGCCTATTTTTTTTTTTAAGGCCCTAAGTCTGGAGTTTCATTTGACAATGCAGAATATTATTTTCTGATTATGCAAGCAACCTAGTCCTTGAGATCTTTCTGAATTGCTGAGCTTCATTTTCAACTTTTTTTTTTTTTTTTTCAAATTCCTGCTAAGTTTCTGGAGTTATGCTAACTCCTTGAGCTATATAAAAATAAGTTCCTGTTTTTGAGGCTCTAACTCTGGGTGACAGGACAAGGTGTTCCTCATTAGACTATTTCAGGGCACTTCTAGGGCCCTTGAAGGCCAGCCCTTCTGCATCCTTTTTGCCATATGTATATAGTGGTGATAGCAATACCTATTTATCTTGGATATAAACTAGGAACTAATGTGCTAATATATATATATAAATTTGACCTTTCTAAAAATAAAGATACCTTAAGAGTTGTTTTGCTGAGGAGATGAGTACATCAGCAATAGGATATCTTAAAAATGAATAACTTCCATTCTACAGCTGGGCAGTGGCATTTAACTTGAACAAAACCATACATAAATGAAGGCTTCTATAACATCACAAGTTTTCTAAAATAATCTCTTTTATTTATCGTCACAGTATATATTATAGAGCTAATTACTTCCAAATATAACATGATATAGGTGTTTCTTTCCTAAAATTCTTTTTTTCCCTAAAATGCTTTACATTGTTCTTTATTCCATATTAAAACCAAAGGTTTCAGATTTCTTTTGGCTCAGTGTTCCAAATTTTTGTGAACAATGTTATTAGTATTTCTAACTACGCTGTGTATACTGGCCTCGAATCTCTAATTTGTTTTCTACAACACATTGATGACTAAAATCCATAAATTTTACAGAAGCCTCGTTTAATCTGCTAATTTCCCTTTATCTATTACCCTTTAAGTTTTTTTGTTTTGTTTTGTTTGAGATGGAGTCTTGCTCTGTCGCCCAGGCTGGAGTGCCGTGGCACCATCTCGGCTCACTGCAACCTCCGTTCCCGGGTTCAAGCGATTCTCCTGCCTCAGCCTCCTGAGTAGCTGGGACTCCGCCATGCCTGGGTAATTTTTTGTATTTTAGTAGAGAGCAGGTTTCACCGTGTTGTCCAGGCTGGTCTCGAATTCCTGAGCTCAGGCAATCCACCCGCCTCAGCCTCCTATAGTGCTGCAATTATAGGCATGAACCACCGCACTCAGCCTCTCTTGAGGTTTTTAAAGAATTGATCCATGTTGCTTATTTATTTTTACTCTTAGTTTCACCTTCTTGTTTTTCCACTGCCTACTGTCCTCTCTCTCGCTCTCTTCCTTTTTTGTTTACTGACTGCATAAGTATTGAGAGCTATCAAAGAAAAGGCAAGCTGGAGAGAAGGAAGGGAAGAGTGTGTATAATCCATAAAATTGTTGATCAATCTCAGAATAATAAGGAAGACCATGTATCGTCTACCATTTCCTAGGGAGTCATAAAGCATATATAGCTAATTAGAATAATCTCTGTTTGCTTTAAGAGTTTTACTATAATAATAATATCATCTTCCTATTATCTACTATCATTCTAACTTCTAGGAATACTCTTTCTAGGACTGCTACCCACCGACAAAGGATATTTTAACTTAATATAATGTTGAAAGGCACTAGAGTTTGGGGCTGCAAGGGAATCTGTGTGGCAATTATGTTATTTTTCTGGGGCAAACCCTTGGTACTAATGCTGTTCATGGTTGTTTTGACTATATTAACGTTTTGCTGAGCCTCGGGACTGCTTTTGGAAGGTTTAGAAGTATCCAGGGAGGCGCCTGCCACTTTGATTATTCATACCCAGCTCTTTATTTTTATTCGAGACATAAAATAAAAACACACCCTGGCTTCGGCTCAGCCTCAACTGGCATTCATTTTAAAAACAAACCCCAAACTGACCAAATGGCAGCAATACAAGCTTTGCTGTGAGTGAGTCATCTTTCATGTCAATCAGAGTTCATTTATGGAAGCATTAAATTCTGGTGCTGGCCAGGCCACCTTTAGACAAATTAAAATGGGTTGGGATTTGGTAGGGTTTGGAACAGAGGATTGAAAGGAAAACCAGAGTGATGTTGTGACTCAGAAAGTGACTCTTTTCCTTTTGAATCAGAATTGAGCCACTGGGAGTGTTAGTTCTCTCGAAAAGATGGCAACTTTGAGGGGAAAGGTGAAATAAAATCTCTGACCACCTGTGTTCATCTTGTTGGTTCAACTTTGTACCCGTTTGGACACTTACTTACCCTTCACCTTTTTCCCCATTGCTTGGTTATAGATAGGTGTTATATTTTCCTGCTTGGATTCCTTAAAACATTTTTAAGAATGATTGTGAACTTTTAACCCCTGCTACATTTTATACCAGATGTGGCTTTGTTTCAGTAAGTTGTTAATTAATTTCTGCAGAAATGTAGGACTTTTTTTTCTGCTCTCCTTCTGATAAACTTTGAAATAACTCTTTAGTTATTTACCTTCTGAAATTTGCTGTTAATCCCATTTATATTCAAACAATATCAATTTTTCACAGTTTTAAAATTCATTCTTTTATTGGTATTTCTATTTACTTCTAAAGATGATATTTTTCAAGGACTCATTATTTCAACAAACACTTATTGAGCACCTATTATGTGCAGCTATTTTATCTTTTTCACTACATCTTCATTGGAAGCTATCATAGAATATTTTCATTTCCATGGTTGATTGATTTTTCACTTCATATTATCTTAAAGTCCAGGATTTTATTACATCTTACAAATCCTTACATGAGTCACATTGTGATTTTTGGTGTTGATACTCATTAGTTCAACATCACAAACCAATTTTAAGACCTGTATGCATGCATCAGCCTTCTATATCAACAGATAATTAAGAGAAGAGTTTGTATCTTTTTGGCAAATTTATGTATAATTGGTTCATTCCAGAATTATAGCCATTTTAATCCCAAGTGCATTCGTTAGTTCTGTATTCATTCATTTAATGCTCAATTATTGAAATCCTACTTTTTTTTAGACTGTAAGTTTCTTAAGGCATTAAAATATTTTCCAAATGAAAGAATAAAAGAGGACAATGGATGAACAAGCATGGACCCTTCTGAAGAAACAAAGCTCCTTAGTGGTAAATTTGCTGAAGTTAACTATGTCCTCACCCTACTCAGAATTAATTCAGGATTCTGGTGGTTTTGTAATTATGAGTGTTGAACTTTTTGTCATTTGCAAAGTGAAATGAGATAAGACAGGGATATACATTTCATGGAGATCAAGGGCCTGGGCACAAAGTGAATAAGTTCCTGGTTGACAATGGTCATTGTAAGAAATGAGCAACTAAAAGTATAGACTTTAGCATTGAACTCATTTAGTGATTATTTCCCTTCCTTCTTTCCTTCCTTCCTTCCTTCCTTCTTTCTTTCCTCCCTCCCTCCCTCCCCCCCCCCCCTCCCTCCCTCCCTCCCTCCCTCCCTCCCTTCCTTCCTTCCTTCCTTCCTTCCTTCCTTCCTTCCTTCCTTCCTTCCTTCCTTCCTTCCTTCCTTCCTTCCTTCCTTCCTTCTTTCCTTCCTTCCTTCCTACCTTCCCTCCCTCCCTCCCTCCCTCTCTCTCTCCCTCCTTCCTTCCTTCCATTTTTTTAGATGGAGTCTGGCTCTGTCACCAGGCTGGAGTGTAGTGGTGCGATCTCAGCTCACTGCAACCTCTGCCTCCCGGGTTCAAGCGATTCTCTTGCCTCAGCCTCCCGAGTAGCTGGGACTACAGGCATGCGCCACCACACCTGGCTAATTTTCGTATTTTTAGTAGAGACAGGGTTTCACCATGTTAGTCAGGATGTTCTTGATTTCTTGACCTCGTGATCCACCAGCCTTGGCCTCCCAAAGTGCTGGGATTAAAGGCGTTAGCCACCATACCCGGTCCTAGTGATTATTTCATTTGGAGGCATTTGTACCCCCAAACTTTACCCTGTTCCATCTTCTGGAATCTAGCTCCATGTGCCTCTAGAGAGGATTAGAGCCAAATGGCATCCCTGTGGAAACTGGACTTCTGTTCTTTGATTAGCAAAGCATGACTGCCGAGTAACACCTGTGATTCTCTTGCCTTCATCTTATCATTGTTCGTGATGCCTGCAACCTTCCCTCATCTTTGAGGAGTAGGAGGGCATAGATGATTAGGTAAGAACTGGAGGCAAAGGGATGGGAGATAGTCAAGATCACACTCAGGAACTTAATGTCTCTGCCAGGCCATTGTTATTCTTCCAATATCTACTGACCCTTACACATCCTCACATCCGTAAACTGTGCCCTTTCACCCCCTTAAGGTGGAGCACAGTGCCATTCTTCATTAGGAAGCCCTTCTATGCAACAGAATTTTGTTTAGGAATAAAAACATCTGGTGATTAAGGATATTACCTTCCAGTTTACATTTTCAACCTCGGTTTAAAAATTAGTATCTAAGGGGAATATATGTATATAAACTCTCTTTGGCCAATAGCCTGTATTTGTGCCCTGTGTCCCTGCTTCTGATAAAGATAATCTGAGCTGTAACCTCTGTCACACGAACCCATCCTTATGTATCAGCAGGAAGATTTTGAACTGACGCCTCTTCTGAGACATAGATATTCACTTGTAGATAGTCATTATTCTGTTCAAGAAATATTTTTTGAGCATCTATTGCATGCCAGGACCTTTCTATGGTCAGGATACAGCTGGGAACAAAACACAGTTCCAGCACCATATTGAACACAGTCTCATAAGGAGAACAGATAACAACCAAAATCCCATTTTGAAAAAACAAACATAAATGGATTATGGATTCAATTTTATTTTTAAAATTATATTGTATTTTATTTCTGTACTACTTTAAAGCTTTTAAATTATTTCTGATTGTTTTGCATATTATACTTCATATATTTGAAAACAGTTTGTTAACTGTAAAAAGCTTGATATATGGGTTACATATATGTAACTTGATATATGAGCCCACACCCTTTCTGATGAAACTGATCAGGTGCCGTGGTTACCAGATGTTCAAAAGTCAGTTTGGAACCTACTATACCAGTGTCGATAAGAGTCATCTTGGGTACTTGCCGTATTGCATTACAATGTCCTTGGATGAGTTTTGAGAGCCTGCATTTTAAATGAATCTAGACAAACAGGGCACTAGCTAGGGAAGGGCCACTCTTTGAAGAGCACCAAGGTTGGAGAGTTTCTCACAAGGGAGCTTAGAAGGGCCACTAAGATAATTGAATGCATATGTCTTGTTGGTGTCTCCAATTCAAAGACTAAGATTGGTGGTTCATTTGGTATTCTTTTAGGCCCTGTATTAAGCATAAGAACTACAAGATGGCAGTTCTGGATGCTGTACTTAAGGATCTTACAATTTACTGACACCATAGACCTTTCCCTACCATTTTATTCCCTGCTGTCATTCTGTACTGTGGCATATTCCATTTATAAAGTACTTGTGTGTACATCATTTGACTTATTACCTCATTGACCTAGGATATATGAATTTTTTATTAGACATACATGTCATTACAGATGAAAACAGAGGCCCAGAGATATTAATGATGAAGTAGGCTAAACGTACAGAGCAAGTATGTGGCAGAGCTAAGTCTTCTGATTCCAAGTCCAGAGTTTTTTCCCATTTCGTTATGTTCGTGTGCCTTATGTGTATTCGTTGAAAATTTAGAGTATTTCTTCACCTGTGACAGGTCTATTACAATATTCAGAGATTCCTCAATCTGTGTAAAGGTTGTAATGTGCCATGTTCCTAACCATTGAAATATGAAATCATTTACCGTCCTTCAGTAAAGCCAGATGCCTTTATAGAGAGTGGCAAGCATCTCTTGTTATAGGATTACTTGCACATTCCAGAAACTTATGACAAGTGACAAATGAATTAATACTAGGAAATAACATATAGACTTACTGGGAAGGAGCCAGTCTTTGGCCACCTCCACTCTAAATATTTTTTGCATTAGAGGCTCTGCTGAGTCTATGTAGTGCCATTACTGAAGTGTATTTATTCTTTGATTACTATGTCTGATTGTTGTCTGTCTGTTCATTCATTCATTCAATAAACGTTTGTTGAGCACTCATTATATACCAGAACAGGGAAGGTCACTGGTTATAAAATTATGATTAAGACATATTCCCAAGCCAAATATGAAGCAAACTATATGTAATGACCACAGAGATGTGAATAAGGGTCTATTCTATGATTTCTCAACTCTGACAGTTACCAGTGGAAATATTGGTGGGAGAAGTGAGTGGGTGAATTCTTCAGAAAGGGCTGAAATGTGTTATAGCTACGCATCTGGCAGTACTTAAGAATTATGAATGATTTCATGTTTCCATGGGCACATGGTATGTTATAACACATTATGCAATATGCTGGTTGATAAAGCGCTTGCTAATAGTATAAGATTGTGCCTTTCTTCCCTCATTCTTAAATCACTGTACCAACACAAATCCTCACAATATTGTTCCTAGGAGTTGTTATTAGGAGGTTTTTGTTATCAATAATGGCAGTGTTAACCACAGTCTATAGCTGAAGAACATGAGACACAAAATCACTTGCCCAGGGCTACTCCATAAAAGATTGGCAGCATCCCATCTCATAATTCCCTGTTCAGTTTCTAAGCCTCAGAACTTCTCTGAAGGAGTTGCTAGCCTGGATACTTTGTTCACTTTTTTTCTTATAACTTAGCGTGATGCTACATATAAGCAGAATTTTCTGTGGGTGGCCCACTGGCAAGCTCTAACACTTCAAGGCCATGTCTTTAGAAAGCTGTCAGGAGGCCCCACCCTTCTGCCTAGCTCTTTTTCCTACAGAGGAAGCATAGTTGAAGAACTCCGGTCTATAATAATGGTCTGAGTCTTTGTTGGCTTGAATCTAAGACACTGTAATATATTCCTTCATCAGTCCCTGTCACACAGAAACATTTAGAGCTACTGAGATTTGACCCGTAGTCCAGTGAATTTCTTTTCGGGAAACAACTACATTGTCCTTATATCACATGGCATTCTCTTACACAAACCATAAACTATCAATGGTAAAGATCAACTTTGCTGAAACCAGAAAGAGAAGTTAGAAATAAAGGTAGAAATCATTTTAAGCTTCATTCTAGTCATGCTTATTAGCCCTGCAATGGAGCAGCCTGGCAAAAATAATAGGTTTTTGAAGTGAGAGAAGACTTTTCTTTGCTTAGGTGGGCCGGATTCTTGTGCCTCTCTTGTTATTATTATACAACAATTTGGCAACTATCTTATTGGGATGTCAGTCGGCCTCTTAAGCCTATGAGCCTACAATATGTGACTTCTATGCAAATATGATGATACCATTTGATGGCAATTAGTTGATGCAACTTTGTTAATGTTTTTTTTTAATGTATCTTCCACATTTTTTCTCTCTCAAATGGCTATATGAAAAAAGAACAAAACTCTCATTCAGACACAATTATTTGAAACCATTTTCCACAAAGCAAGAGAATACTTCGTATAGTAATGACTAGCAAGCAGTGTTTTAATGTTCCCGTGATTGATGCAGTGGCTCACAACAGTTCCTCTGGAACCTTTCTTGCTTCTCGCATTATAGGGTCTGTTGAAAGGAGGAAACAGAAGAGAGAAAGGTTTTTTTCTGTTGGTTGGTTGGTTTGTTTTTTTCCTGTCATATTGAAGCAATAGGTATATGGCCATCATGTAAACCTTAAGTGATTCAGTTACGACTAGGGACCTAATTACTGACTTTAGGCTTTTGGGTAACATGGAAGAAAGTTCTCAGAACCAAATTGCTTAGCTTTTTTGCAATGCCCTATGTTTAGAGCTTTGTGCAAACGTTATCATTGCAACTTCAGCAGTAGGTAAGTAAAGTGGGGCCTTGGTTTTCATTAAATGTTATTTCTGCCTGGATAATCATTTGGATTATGGATATGACCTCCATATCCATAATCATTGGATATGATCGAACATTGTGACTACAAAGTGGATACATGGCAATAATGGATGGTTTGATATTCTGGCTCTTTTGAAGGCCCAGAGAAGCTAATTGGGAATGCTAAGATTAGCTGGGAAGAAAGAGAGGCTGACTTCTGGTGTCCCTTAACACTTAATACTTAGGGGGTACCTATGGATCCTTTAAATTTGTACCCTTGTTCTCTGCTTGTGCCTTGTATGGGGAAACTGTCACATGGTAATTTCTTCTCTTGGTCCTTTTTAATCCAAAGATCCCCAATGTTGGTGTGGGAACTTGACAATAGCAATTACCAAAAAAAAAAAAAAAAAAAAAAAAAAGGAGGAGGATGAAAGCAGCCAACATTCAGTGGGTCCTTACTAATTGCAGGTATTACTTTGACTTCTTCACATGCATTGTTTCTGTGAGGTGATACTGGGCTCTTTTGGTTATAAGTGGCAGAAACACAATCCAAATATGTTTGATCATAAAAAGGAAGGGGATATTGTCGTTTCAAATAAATGGCAATTTCAGGAGCTTCCTAGCTTCAAGCTTGACCAGATCACAGGGCTCAGTTACTGTCATCGTCTCTTGTCTTTCTTTGCTTTTCTCTGTGTTAGCTTCATTTTTAAGCAAACTTTGTCCGTATAGTCTCTGCCCAAGCAGCTCCTATCCATTTCCTAAAGTTAAAAAGCTAGAATTTCTTTATTTATAGCTTTATCGAAGTCCCACATAGGGAACCCATTAGTTTGGCTTGTGTGGGTCCATACCTGAACTCATCCTCGTGGCTGAGAAGATAACGTGCTTTTTGGCTAGGGTGTGGTCCTATGCCTAGCTCTTGTTTGAGAATGGGGGACTAGTTGTTTCCCATCAGAAAAGATGGGTCTTTTACCAGGAGACATGTCAGTCAGTACAAAACAACTGATCTCCATGATAACAGAGTAGTAGTATTTTTCCTACTTTAAAAGTGTAAGAACTTTGCCTAAGCTCACATAACAAATATCTGGACTATATATAAGAATGTGAACTGTTACCCCATTCTGTCTGATTCCAAAGCCCATGCACCTGCAGGAGAGGTGTCACGGTTGAGAGTATAAGACTGCAGTAAAACGTATAGGTACAGTTCCTGGCTCCACCACTTCCTAGCTCTGTGGCCCTGGGGAAGTATGTAATCTTTTCAAGCCTCAGTTTCGTTATCCATAAAATGGGATAATAATTGTATCTACTTCATAGTGCTATTGTGAAGGTTACATGACATGAATATATAGACTGCTGTGTATAGTTTCTGGCATATAACAGATGCTCAATAACTGCTGTCATTTATTATAATTATTTCAACTGACTATAAAAGTATGACACAAGTCACCCACTGTTGAGATTTCACTTTAGTTGCTGATTTACTCTAGGCCCAAAACTGGACTTATGTATCTATGCATCACCTGATTAAAATCCCTGATGTCTTTCACAGTTCAGCATGGACAATTCCATTCATGTAATTTATTATTGTTTACATTTTAATATCATTTTTATTGTCTGATACTACTGTTTAACTCCTTGTACTAATGAAGCTATACGTTTGTGAAGAAAGGTAACCATGTCTTTCTCTCACGGTATCCTTCACAGTACTTGGAATCTTGCATTAACGATGTATTCTGTAAATATCTTCAAGTTTCATTTGTTTTTTATACTTTCGATTGTGGGTTTCATTTTAAATGACCATCCACGGGGAATTGACAGAGGAAATGTGATTCCCTTCCCTGGAGACTTGTAGACTCTCAAACTTGGAGTGAAATCCAGGTTTGAGGTTGGGGCAGGGGATCAGATATGGGCTTCCTATGGGAGGGGGCAACGTGCCACTCCCCACCACACATTCTGCTGAGAAGAGTCCTTCCTGGGCTTGTTGCAGGGAGTCACTTACTGTTCCTTCCTCATCTACCTCATTTTCAGATAAAGTTGAGGCAGCATGGTGAGAATAGAATTTTCTTTAGCAAATTCATTAAAAAAACCAAACCTTGGACTAGGCAAGTAGAGTTTTCCAAATTGTTTCAATGGCTTGAAATACTGAAGTGCCAAGTGTGGGGTTTATTTATCTCAAATGAAGAAATTGGCTATTTAGCAAGTACCTCTCTTCTAAGCACGAATCTAGCCTACAGATAGCTTAAAGATTGTGGTGCGATGAGAGTGTTGTGAATATGGATTTTCTATCAAAAACACAGGAGTGCCGTTTTCAGAGTAAGGTGAAATTTAATGCCAGAATTTCAATATTTAAATCTCTTAGAGATCAGACTCTAATGATAAACATAAAATGTAATATGCATATAGTATATGTGTATATATGTATAAAGCACTGTATATAATTATGTAGAGAGTATTTCTCTAGCAAGTGATAATTTTAAACTCCTTAAATGTTATAATAAAATGAAACAGCATAGTTAGATTAATGCAGTGTTTCTTTAGTCTTGGCTATAGACTATTCACCATTCCAGGAAGCACGTATTTGAGATATCTCTTCAGAGGAGTCATGGAAAGGCCCCTTGATGTTGATTTTCACCTTATTTGGTCCTGCCACCAGAAGAAGCGACTGGAATGGAAACTTATATGTAACTACATATGTACAATGGAACCTTGTGCATGAACTATATTTATTTATTTATGTACTTATTTACTAATGGGCTTATTACAGCAACCTGATGAAGGTTCAGGATCATTTACTCTTTTTACCTAGAGTAAAAAGACTCCTTCTAAACTGTAGCTTTTAGACTGGTATCCTAAAGGCTAAAAAGCCTGTATCTTTTAACCAACCTGAGACAATAACTATTTCCTCTATACTTACAGAAATTTTTTCTTTGAAAAAGTAATAACACTCGATAAACAAGAAAGTGCTGCTAGCATTTTGAAGTTCTCAGCTAATTTACCAGCAAAGAAAATTTACTGTGTCCTGTTGTATTTAGTATAAAAATAAGTGGGGCATCCTAGAGACAGAAGTGATTTTTCTAGTTGGTTACCTACGAGGGGATGTATTGATTTCTATTGGTAGTACTGGTCTCTGCCTACAGATGTACATTGTGTCCAGGGTTTCAGAAAACAGAGCTTTTAATCCATTGTAAGTAGTAGCATTGTGTGAAAGGGGATTTTTTTTAAACTACAACTACAAAAAATATTGTGCACATGGGTTTAAAATGAATTGACCTTTTGTTTCAATGAGGGCGGTGTGTTACTTGTTATGGAGTGACTCCATTTGCCCATGCAAATAAGCGCAAAGCCAGGATATTATCAGGCAATGGCAAAATTAAGAGGTAGGTCAGATTTAATGGAAACATCTGTCATTAACCCTTTTACAGAAACTGCCTCAGGGAATCCTTGCAGATAAAAGCCATGCTGAGCTATCTTACCTTGCTTTGCAGAGCTGCAGAGGGATGGCAGTCATACAGATTCTGCTTGAAGGATTTACTTTATGGCACATTTTGGAACGTAGAAGAAAATACAAGGATTATTTTGTGTATTTTTCTCTTTGCAAAAAATTTAAAGATGGTGGAGAAATTAAGGGTGCTGTTAATTTCTAGATTTTACACCAGCAGACTTATTTCTGCTATTGGCTACATTATGTCATTCCAGTGAGTATCATCTTACAGTTCCTCAAATCACAAATGAACTATTGACATGCTTTTTTCAAAAAGGTGGAAAACATGAAATTAGGAAAAAAAGTTTGTATTTATAGTTACACATGGTAACATATTATTGCCTGTGTTGTGCAGTGATAATTTTTTTGAAGTTAATTTTGTTAACAGCATTATTGAAGAGAATTAAGAAAGTTTAACAGTCCTTTGGATGCCACTTATTTTTGTTTATATTATCAGTTACTACTAATTTTTTATATTATCAGTTACTATAATAAAGACATACCTGAGTCAATTTGCATTTGTGATTCAATTTAAAACAAAATGATTACATCATGTAGGAATCTTAAAAAGACTAAATCATGCACCTTTCATTTAAAATAGTTTAAAAATTTATATAATACAAAAGTGTTGATAATATTAATTTGCTAGCATGTAAAGAGGGGGAGATATGCCTGAGTGTCTTCATATAAAAAATATAAATCCAAAACAATGTTTGCTGTGCTTTAGTTATGTTTGTTCACAATGTAATTACCCTTAAAATTATTTTGCTCCTTCTTTTTTCTTATTAGTTTTAGTTTACATTTGCTTTGAGTATAGTATTTTATCAATTCCTTCTTTATATTAGTCTTTGTGTCTTCTCTCCCTTCATTTTCTTTGTCTTCACACCATCCTCATGTCAATGAAGCTAGGCTTTTTCCTTCTTTTATCTTTTTGAAACGAGGATACACAGATTAAAATGCACCTCTTTTTTGAGTACATCTCCCTCTGAAGAAGGCCTTAAGTTATCTAGCTATAGAAGATTTGTAACATGAACAGAGAGGCCATTTACTTTCTTCCTTTTATTTTTTGTTGAATTTTTGATATAGTATCTGACCCCCTTCTGTAAAGTATAAGAGGCCCATAGAAGTTTGTGCAAGCAACAGAGTGATGAGTCATTTTAATACGCACCTCACCTCCCCAAAGCCATGGGATTGAATTGAGTTGAAGTTTCTGAATATTACTTTGGAAAGATTAAGGGGAGTCATGATGGAGAAATAGAGCAACCATGGATATCCATCTGTCTTTTAAAAATCCAATACTAATTTTGTAATTTTAAGCATTAATATGTTTCAAAACTATAGTCTGACTTTTTAAAAACTTCAAGTAACCTCAAATTTCAACTACAGGATTAAATGGAGTTGAAATTATTTCGTGATGGGTTTATATCCATCAGGAGTTAGCATTTCATGTTGAAACATCATTCATCTCTTTGGCTTCCTGTGTGTTGTGGAATGTGGATCCACATGGTGGGTCTCTCAGTCTTGGACTTATCCAAGGTGGGGAACAAGTCATTGATCATTTAAAAGCACTTATTTTCAACAGTATGCACAATTAGGCACCTAATTGGTGTGTATTTTTTTAATGACAAATGGTTTTGGTGACGGCTCATACACTAGTACTTGAATTCAGTGTTTAACTGTCCTAGGTAAAGGAAGTCATGGCATAACAATGTTTTAAAAAGGTGTGGCACATGTGACCCTAGACATGGTTAAAGATTGAGAGTGTTCAATGCTATCCCCTTTTCCCAAATCATGGTGCTGTGGGTTCTGTTTCCTAGAAGCCAGTGTGACCTGTTTGTTAATTGATAAGTAATGCAGGCTTTGTGGAGGGTCAGCCGCCTTTGAACACTAACAGGAACATGGCATTTACTAAGATGGTTTTACTTTTCACTCTGTTAAATAAACCATGGTGACTCCTAGGTGTCATTGTACTTTTTTTTCTTTTCATTGTTTAAAATGTCATTGTACTTTTTTTTCTTTTCGTTGTTTAAAATGTCATTGTACCTTTTTTTTCTTTTCATTGTTTAAAATATTATTTGCAACTAATTGTTAGACAAGATGATGGGAAATAATGATTGGCTGAATCACCCATTTATTTAGAAAGAATCTTACGTCTTTTCATTTTTATCAGTCTTTGATGATTCTAAGAACCCTTCTGGTGTTTAAATGTACAGACCAAGACCTATTGGTCAACCAACATGTTGTTCCTGGTTCACAGGGGGAAAACACAATGCAGAAAAGAGGGTCTGTACCACTCAGGGTGGCAGAGATTGATGTTTGAAACTCGCTGTGACAAAGAGGGAGCTGTGAACTTTCCTTTCTGATTTTTAATTTGAGGTATGACATTGACTTCCTTTTTGCCATGCCCTGTAGACTGTTGATCTGTAGCTTATTACTACAGACTTCCATCAGTTATAAGGACTGTGAGGGACCCCTGCCATATTGTATCCCTCTTTGATAATCAGGGCATGAGTCATTGGCATGAATCATTAGGTCCTTCTTTCTTGAAGGAGTTTTTGGAAGTAGAAGCAGCAGCATTCCTGACTGATGGACCTGCTTGACCTAAGACTAAATGATCCTTGGGATGAAACATTCTCCCGCTGTTGGCTTTTTTTCCCCAAAACTGAAAGAGTGCATTTTTTTGTTAAGATGTCCAGAACCATCTATTGAAAATAAAAGCTATCTTTTTATCCTCATTTTTTTTTGAAAATTTTAGTTTATTAAGTTGCTTTTTTGAATAGACTCACAAGGTTCAGAATTTCAAAAGTATAAAAAATGTGTATAGGAAAAAATCTCTCCCCCATTCCCATTCTTCATTTGCTCAATTTCCACTCTCCTCACTCCCCACAAATAACAGTTGTAACTGGCGACTTATGTGTTATTCTAGATTTACATTATTTGCTGATACTTTTAAACAAGGTTATACCTCTTCTCCCCCAATTTATACATGTCCATGTTCACTTGACTTTCATAGAATGTCTTCCGATGAAGTGACATTTAATAACGTGCATGTTGAATCTGGGTACTTTTTGCTTGGCTTTGCATTTATCTTTCCACTTATGTTTTGAAGAGAAATTTCATATTTTCTTTGCTCTAATTCTGGTTGCCAGGATGGCTGAGTGCCATTCCTGGAAGGGGTGTGTGTTAGAGTTGGCACAGACAGAGCAATTGGCACAGGAAAAGGAAACCATGCCTGTGTCAAGGAGATTTATCTATTCATTATTTTAAAAATGATTGTTGTTACCATCATTGACCATTTGTTGTGTGTGTGACCCATGTCCTGGGTAGCATTCTAAACAAAGAAGAAAGCCATGCCCATGTGTAGTGCCCAAGGAACTCCCAAGTGGGTGTGTTGAGGCTCTATCTGTGGTAAGATTATGATTTTTAGTAGCTAGATCTTTAGTGATAGGTAGAAAATAGTCCAGTACAATTGTTTTCAAACTGTTCTCTAAGGAAGATGCAGGTTCTTTGGCAGTAACCCTGGGGCCAGTTAGTGAAGGGGAGGGAGGAGAAGGGACATAACTCTTTTACTTTAATCTCTCTTGTATATTGTGTCCTTGTTAAGATTTCTATGGAAGAAATATTTTGACAGCTTTTAAAGAAGTTTGATATCCGCTGCTCTAGAAGAACAAATTCCTTAGCTGGAGTCAAGAAGTCTGTGTTCTTTAATGTCTTGTTTTCAAATACAGTAAAGAGTTGCATCTTCCCATTTTTCTTCATGCACAATGACAGTGATTTTGTAGTGCCACGGAAAGAACACACAGGCTTCAGAGCCACAGAGCTTGGGGGAGAATCTCTGTTGCATTACTTCACTGTTGTAAGGCTTTGGGCAAGTCACTTGTCCTCCCTGCATATCAGTTTCCTTATTCTTACAAAGGCAGTAATCATACCTGTTATGTTAGGTTGCTATGTGGATTGGAGATAAGATACATAAAGTACCTAGTACAATGTTTGCCATCTAATAACACTCAATGAAAGCTATTAAATATGAAATATAGAATTTATTGAAATTAAGGAAACTCAATGTCAAGTCAATAAAGAGAAAGGCATGAGGTGCAACAATTTGAAGAGAATAAGTTGCAGCCCACTTTGCAAACAATGAAATGATTTTGGAAAAATTGACTATAAATGTATGTTATTTAATTGACTTACTCTTTTCATGCAGTGGATAAAATCACTATAGGGATTTGGTAGGACTTTTTTTTTTTTTTTTAGTAAAGTTAAAGATCTCTTCTTTATAGAGTGAACAGTGCCCATTTTATGTTGTCTAGGTTTGAGTTTTTGAATTTTACATTTTCTTTAAGAGAGATACATGTATGATATAAGAGAGAGTACGGGGCCAGGCGCAGTGGCTCACGCCTATAATCCCAGCACTTTGGGAGCCCGAGGCAGGCAGATCATCTGAGGTCAGGAGTTCTAATCCAGGCTGGCCAACATGGTGAAACCCCGTCTCTACTAACAATATAAATAAATTGGCCATATATGGTGGTGGGCCCCTGTAATCCCAGCTACTCGGGAGAATGAGGCAGGAGAATCCAACCTGGGCAACAGAGCGAAACTCCATCTCAAAAAAAAAAAAAAAAAAAAAAAGGGTTCATTGGCTTCATAAGTTACTGGAAAGGTATAACATTAAGGGATACCATATGTCAAAGTGAAGAAAAGAAGAAGCAAAAGGTGGAAAAAGTTTTCATTTGCAAAAAAAATGGGGAGAAGTCATCCCTAAGTTTTACAAAGGCAGACAAGGAGGACACAGCAGCAGAAAATGATCTAGCAATAGTTGTAAGATGGGACAATGGGGAAAGATGATCTAAGTTGACTGAAGAGATTTTATTGCGAGATTGATGGTTGAACTTGTAATAAGGAATTTGAAAACAACTATGTAATTCTCTTTCTCATATTTTTGTTTGAATGTATTATTGGTTACAAATTAGTGAAAGAATGGGATTTCAGGGTTAAAATCATTAAAACATCAGCACTTCCTTAAAATTGTTACTTGAAGCCAGTTAGCCAATTTCATTTATGTAGCATCTGGCTGAAGTTTATGTATTAAAAGATGACCATAAAAAAACATTTCACGTGTTACTGGAATTCAATAAACGAGTGCTGAATTCTATTACATTAAATCCGGGTACATTACATCCAGATACATTATATCCAGATAAATCCTAATAATTCAGACAACACTAACTGCTTTCAAATTAATTAGGTTGTGAAAGGGTTAAAAATCAAGCAATGCAAAATTAGAAAACTCGTATTTTGAGTTTAAATTGGTAATTTAATTATCAATGTCAATAACATATTTAGGAAAACTGAGTAACAGCAATAGCATGAAAGACATTCATTAAGCTTAATATTAAAAACTGTTATTAAAATTAACAAGACAGTATTAAATGTTTTGAAGGTAATATAGGTAGAGCTCATTCGTGTTGCAATATTTCTTAAAAAATTTATTTCACTTATACTGTGACCTGAGAAGTTAGAAGTCAGGTGAAAATTTTATATTTAATGCAGTATTTCATTTACTTTGTTTTATTAATAGTGTCTTGATTCTCTTATTCCTGTTTAAGTTTGATTCCTATTCTCTGGGTAGGGCATGAAAAAAGGGGTCAAATAGTAGATTTCTGGGCTCTCCTGTGTTTAAGGAGAGGGTAAATGAAGAAGAGCCAGTAAAGGGATTGAAAATGGACAAGCAAAGATGTGGAAGGAACGTCAAGTAAGGCACTATTGAAGGTAGCCTAGGGAGGAGAGCTAAGAGGATTGTATGTGACAGTTTTAAATGCTAAGGAGAGGTTAAATAGGATGAGGCCAGAGAACAGGCCACTGGACTTGGAAATTAAATGGATATTGATAATCTTTGAGAAAAGAGCTTCTGTAAAAAGGTAGGAGCTGAAGCAATTTGCAATGAGTTGAACAGTGTATAAGAGATTACTAAGAAGAGACAGTAAACAGGGCCTAGTTTGCAAGTAATGTGGTTGTTGGTAAAAAGGTGAATGAAGGTAGAAATATGGGAAGTTGGATTAACAAAAGAGAATTTGACTTTTACTACTAACTACGTGTTTTGACTGGTATTATGACAAATAATCTCCTTTAGAAGGCAGTTTTCTTCTCTTCCTAACTTATATAAACAAATCTGGAACACTTGGCACTTTTTTCAAAGACTTTTAACAATTTTCTTGTGGATTTTTTCTGTTAGTCTATAATCTTAAATGTAAAAAATTACTTAAATAGATATCTTTGTATTGAACTAGCTCTTCGTTCTTGGAATGAATTCCATATGATTACGGTGTATTCTTTAATTTTTACTCCTGAGGTCTATTTACTAATATTTGTCTTGCCAGGATTTTCTTTCCTTATTTTTAAGTGTATTTGATATATAATGTGTGCCTGTATGGGTGTGTGCTTGTGTTTATGTGTGTGTAGTAGAGTATCTCGATTACTTCTTGGTAACAGAATTATGTTAGTCTTATTAAAAAACTGAATCTTCCCATCATTGTAAAATTTTGGAACTCTTTAAAGAAGAAAAGAACCATTCTTTTCTAGTCAGTTTTATTAGTATCTAATGTAAAACTAACAGGGTCAAAGAAAAAATCCACCTGCGCCTTGAATTTGGGCGGGAGTGAATCTTTAATAATCTTCTCAATGTCTTCTATGCTCATTGGCCTATTCAGGCTTTCCATCTCTCTGTCAAGTTTGGTAACTTATCCTAAAGAACATTAGAGTTAGGGTGGAGAAAATGAGTATATTTTCGGCTAAGGAGAAGACCTAGTGGATGAGATGGAATGTATGACAAAAAAGAGAGAGGATCATGTAATTAAGGAGAAAAATTATTCTGGTAGAAAGAGTGATGAAATTAAGAATTTAACTATAAGGGTCAGAAAGAAGCAGAGATACCTATCCCTCAGCTTAAAGGAAGGAGGTAACGCTGGGCAATCACAGAGCTAAATTTAGAGGTGGAGGAAAATTGGCAATTAAAGGGAAAGGGAAAGGAAGCAAACATTTATTCATTTATTCATTTATTGTCCTCCAGACATCATGCAATGTGTTATGTAGAAATAATCACATTTAATCCTTATAATAACTCCATGAATCAGGTTTTATTTCCTGCATTCTATAGATAAGAACACAGATAAGTTTGGTGATTTGCACAAAGTATCACTTCTGGAAACTAAAACTTTATTAATATTTAATCAATATAACTACAGAGCTTAAAGTTAAAATATTTTTGTTCCCTACAGTTGGGCAGGATATATCTATTATTAAGCATATATACTTATATACTTGAATATGTGCATAGGAGTATAAAACTGTATGTAGACCTTATATGTACCTAAATTCAGTAACAAATATTTGAGATTAGATGTATATTTGAATATTCACATGAGTAAATATTACATCTAGGGATTTAACCTAGAAGGAGACCTCTCCAAATAATAATAATAATAATAATGGCTTCATTTATTGAACAACTATACTTGCTAGACAGTTTGCATTTCTTATATTTCTTACCTCATAACAATCATAAAAGATAGAACTGTTATCACCATATAGATGAGCTTACTGAAGCTCAGTAAATTTCTGGTATATTGCTGAGCAGGCATGCATATATAACTTTAAAGAACTGTACCTCTCTATATACTAGACATTACCTCTTTTGTGATAGTCACCTATTTTCTGTCAAAATTGTTTAAAAGGATGCCCTTTTCATGGAAAAGACTCTTAATTATTACTACTTCTCAGATTCAATTCTGTGGATCTTTTATTGTTACAGAGGTTTTGTTATGACTCTAAGTATTCTTTGTCTATCACAGTTTTTTTAAGTAATCAAAGTAAAATATACACAGATCTTCACATTTATTTCACTGAAATGGCTTGCCCAGTTACCGTGAACAGGTATACACTCACCCATGTTTGCTGACGAAGCTTATGATCCTCTGAGTAATGTACGTCTAGTCAATAGGATTGAAGAAATTATACACCTGTTTATGCGTACAAAAAAATGAAAAATGTAGCATTTTAAAAAAATCTTGTAACCATATGACTGGTGATTTTTCTACCTTGAGAGAAAATAATTTAATCTGGACCTTAGAAAATCCACATTTTAAGAAACCTCAAAGACATTTGTAATGATCATACACAGTCACTTACTTATCCACTCCCCTTTTCTTTTCCCTTTTACTTTTTTTTTTTTTTTTTTTTTTTTTTGCCTCTGCGCCCACAGCATGTGAAAGCATTGAAAGAAAATAAGAATCTTAAACTCATAAACATACCTGCTTACCATCTGGCAGGCGTCCCAGCAGTCTGGTGATCTCCTTAGTTATCCAGCAGATAGTAGAAAAACAAGAGTCCTGTGAAGATTTCACATGTTGCCATATCCCTGCCAGATGGTGATTTGTAAAACATGGACAAATTGCACTGGCTCCACTTCCCTCCGACAATCACAACAGAAACACTGCAGCAATGGTGTTTAATTTGAAAGCAACTTTAGCTGAGTAACTTTTAAGGTATAAGCATCTAAAGATTATTGGGATAAATGTGTCATTATCTCCAGAGAGCTGGCCCTTCATAAATCTGCTGTTCTGGTAGTTCTGGGATTCTCCCCCTACCTCCAAAAAAAAAAAAAAAAAAGAGAAGAAAAAAAAAAAAAAACTATGGAGGATTGGGAAATGTCAACATTATGAGATATCTGATTATTACTTACTGATTCTTTGCCACAACATGATGTTTTTCTGTCATCTAATGATGAGCTGCAGGACTAAAAATCATACTGACAAATTTGCCATGTTCGTTGGAACATGAAGAACTGAATGTGGGTAGAAGCAGGCAATTCTCTTAGATGTTTTAAAATAATACTTTCTCACTGCTTCAGTTGTTCTTTGTGGCTGTCTATACAACTCTCAAATCACTGGTCAGTTTAGCTAGGAAATGTCAAACAAGTGGTTTAGCATGGGTAAATAAACTGCCAGCTTGTAGTTTTAACTTTTTCATCAAGCCTTGGCCTCAAGGCGTATTTGGCCAAGGAGTGATATCTTTTCAACCCTTTCAGTTATTAGAAGTCTACCTTGACCTAATACACTAAAGCTTTACTGATACTGAGGGAACATGATAGAAGAAAACCAACTTCCTTTCCCTGCTGCTATAGCTAGATTTGTTCAGTAGTTTCTCATCTCCACGGGGAATGTCCTACCTATTTGTTCCTCAGGACATGTATGCTAAGATTTTATGTAACTGCATTTTTTTTTGGAAAGAGCCTTATTAGGACATCGTTTACAGTGAGATGTGGTTGTATAAAATATAAACTGAAGAATTCAGTGGGTTATTTTAGTATTATTCATAGAGTTGTGCTAACATCACCACAATCAAAGCTAAAACATTTTCATCACCACAGAAAGAAATCCCATGCTTATTAACAGTCACTCCTTATTTTTCCTAGAAACCCTAACAGCCATAGGCAATCACTAATCTACTTTCTGTCTTTATAAACTTGTCTATTTGGGACAATTTCAAATAAGTGGAATCATATTATATGTGATATTTTGTGACTGATTTCTTTCACTTAGCGTAATGTTTTCAAGCTTCATTCATCGTATAGTATATGTTAATAGTTCAGGTCTTTTTGTTGCCAAATAATATTCCATTGAATGGATATACCACATTTTATTTATCCATTTATCAGTTGATGGATATCTGGGTTGCTTCCACCTTTTGGAACCAGTGGGTATGAATTCACATTATAAATAGTGTGGTTATGAACATTTTAGGTACAAGTTTTTGTGTTGACATATATTTACATTTTTCTTGGGAATATGCCTAGGAATGGAATTACTGGATCGTTTAGTAGCTCTATGGTTAATCTTTTGAAGAACACAAGAACTGCTCCTGTTTATAACTCTTTATTTTGTATGGGTAAGGAACACAGTTGGACTTCAAACATGCAGAATTCTGAAAATCATCATTTTAATTCCTACTCCAGAAGAGTAAATAGGCATGAGTTTTATAATTAAATACATCTAAATTTGAATCCCAACTTCACCACTTATGAGCTTTATGATCTTGGGCATGTTACTTAATATCTCTGAAATTTCATTCTGCCATCTGTAAAATGAGGGTGATAACACTGATTTTGCCTGGAGTTTGTGTGCATGGAATGTGATGATGTATCAGAAAGCTGTTTATGCAGTGCTGATCATACAGTAACTTTCTAATGAATGTTATTTTCCTCTGTTTCTTAACTTTTTGCTCCTGAGTACTTCAGGTATAGGGACTGACAAGGAGAAGATTCTTGGGATGATTTAGGGATTCACGTGAGAACCTCCTTGGCTGATTTAGACGCTCCTAACTGAAGAAAAGGATCACTTGTTAATGTTTAGTCTTCAAGACTTTATTTAGAATTTAACAACCAGAAAACATTTAAAACAATGTCTACAAAACACTGTTTGCTGTGACTTTTAGTAACTTAATGTTAAAAGTGAGACTTTCTTGGAATTGTTATGCAGTTGTGTCAACCAAATTTTAGGGTTTGAGGGTTCATTCCACATGCAAACCATCTCATAAGAAATTGACAGGTAAAGGAAGTATGAACTTGTTGAATAATTTCTAGTTAGAGAATGTGTAAAGCTGAGATATTTGCATAAAGAAACAAGTTATTTATGATTTGCAGACACTGGGTCCTGGCTGATCCCATGTGGTAATGCCCACTAGTGCCATAGAGTTGCGTAGGGCTTCATAAAGGAGATGTCATAAGTCATAAACGCCTACAGTCTTTAAGATATCATTAGGAATGTCCTTCTGACTTCAGCATAAACTGTGCTTACAGTACACAGAATGAGTGTTGAAAGATCATTAGTAAAGGGAATTTCATCATTGCATCATGTTCCCCAAGAATGGAGTATCCATATGAAATAATTTTCTGTGTGCAAAACCTGGCCTTGTATGTAACCTAAATCCTTTTTGCTTCATTTAAAGTCCATTTCCATTAAATCTGTTTTTCTGAGGCAGAAGTATTATTAAATAACATGACTATCTGTTAAAAAAACAGGAAAATATATTTCTAGATTAGCCAGTTTTCTCCCTGCCTCTCAATTCTTAAAACTATTCCAGAAAAGTTCAGGCCAGCATAATTGGTGTGACCAGTGACACTGAAATATTTTCTTTCACCATGTCTTTTGATTGTCATCCTGCTGTCTCTTTGAAACACTAGAGGTATCTGAAGAAACCAAGAAGGTGTTATTCATACCTCCAAAGGGGGAAAAATAAGAAGGAAAGGAAATAATATGAATAGGTTGGAGATATTGTATTCTTGTTTATATTTCAAAATTCAGGGCCGGGCAAGGTGGCTCATGCCTGTAATCCCAGCATTTTGGGAGGCCGAGGTGGGTGGATCATCTGAGGTCAGGAGTTTGAGACCAGTCTGGCCAACATGGTGATACCCTGTCTCTACTAAAAATACAAAAAAATTAGCCAGGCATGGTGTTAGGCCACTGTAATTCCAGCTACTCAGGAGGCTGAGGCAGGAGAATTGCTTGAACCCGGGAGGCAGTGAGCCGAGATTGCACCACTGCACTCCAGCCTGGGCAAGAAGAGCAAGAGCAAGACTCCGTCTCAAAAAAAAGACAAAAAAGACACACATTTTAAAACCTTTTTTATGGCTACAAGTTCTGAGGCTAGGTAGAATGTCTTTTGTTTTACTTTTCCATGATTAAGTTGTCTTTACTGATTTATGCAGTCTTATAATTCTCTTATATTTTTATGGCAAACCAAAGAGGAATATTTGAATTCTGATAATGATGTCAATTTAATATCATACAATTAGGATATCACAGATATTAATAAGCTTTGTAAATTCTTCTGCCAGATAACTCATGCTTTCTTTTAAAGCTAAATTTAAATTTCAAGCCTAAATTACTTCAGTGTCATTTTAAATTGATAACATCTGGAAAGGGAAAAAAGGCTCTCCTTTCAGCTCTTCTATTTCGAGTTCCCCAGAAAATTTAGACCTGCCCCAAGTTTCACTTTTACATCACTACCTTTTAGAAATTCTCTTCTTGCCCACCCCGCTCTGGTTACAGTCTCCTCCCCTCTCTTAAATGTGTCTATTACCCTCAGGCTTTGACCTTGGGCAGACTGTGAGCACAAAGTCACGTTATTTAGATTGAAGTAACACCAGTAGTCAGGAAGGAACAATGTAGTTCAAGCCAGATAAAATAAATCTCTCATTTCCTGTCAAGGGACTGAGCCAAAAGGAATGATGAGAGACAGAGGGGGCAAACCGCGGAACTCGCAACACAGATGCTTGGGATAGACATGACCACAAGCCTCGCTTGAATACAGACAACAAAACCAAAAACAGCCAGAGTGACAGGAGACACAGAAGAGCTATGGAATAAACCAAAACATGTGAGACAGAGGAGAACCATGCAGCTCCCTGGCTATAGAAACAACATGTTTGAATTGTTCAAGGAGGGAATCCTACACTGAAATGTGTAAATGATTTCCCCGTACGG
Organism: Macaca thibetana thibetana; assembly: GCF_024542745.1. Lineage (NCBI taxonomy): Eukaryota > Metazoa > Chordata > Mammalia > Primates > Cercopithecidae > Macaca > Macaca thibetana. The sequence goes on along the minus strand of NC_065588.1, from coordinate 24,143,114 downwards.
AGGGATAATTCTATAACGTTCGAAACACACCTGTGTAGCTGCCACCATACATAGTGGTTTCTGCACAGTGGATGGTCTACACATTTAAATTTACAAATACCCATAGGAAGGGACTCCGCGACAGTTCAACAGAAGTACATAGCAGTTTTCATTGCCCCTGTCTTTAAGAAGGTTGTCTTCTGGTCGGCAAGATGGCTCACACCTGTAATCCCAGCAGTTTGGGAGGCTGGGGCAGGAGGCTTGCTTGAGCCCAGCTGTCTGAAACCAGCTGGGCAACATAGTGAGACCCCCATCTCTACAAAAAAATTAAAAAATTAGCTGGGCGTGGTGACACACGCCTGTAGTTCCAGCTACTCAGGAGGCTGAGTGGGAAGGTTGCTTGAGCCTGAGAGGTCTTTTAAATGACTACTGATTTATTAAACACCAATAGAGTACCTGAAATGTACAGATGCTATTTAAAGTTACTTCAACTCTTTGGTCATTGAAACAATCCTACGAGGGAAGCATTATTGTGTTCTTATTTTATAAATGAATAACCTAAAGCACTGGGAGGTGAAGTAACTTACCAGATGTCACATGGCGAGTCAGGAGTAGAGACTTGATCTGAACTCAAGCAGTGGAGTCCAGAGTCCACTCTCTTACTTACTTCCTATGCTTTTGCTGGGTATTTTGAGGGTATTCATGGCCATACCCTCCTAGTGGGAGATTTGTCTGATCTTAGTTGTTTGCAAACCCTGCTCAGATTTTTTTGGAACCCACTCTTTGTTTCAGAAGCATATCCAGACTTCTGAATGTTCACCTCAGATCCAAAAGAAATATTTTTAAAATAGTGAGAACGAGCTACATTTATTGTAACACTGAGTATTTTGCTTTTGTCCAAGGTTCTTCTAAGACGATAAGGAACTGAGAGTTAATTCCTTCATTCACTCATTTGTTGCTTTAACAAATATGCATTCTTGAGTGCTTACTACATGCCAGGCACTATGATGGATAATAGAATAGCCTTCTGGCTGACATAGTCAATCAGGGATGCATTTTAGGTTCAGTCTGATGTGGAGTATGCATTGTATGCATTGTAGAAATCCTTATGAAGACAGTGACATTCTCAAAGACAAACAGCAATTTATATTTGGAGATAGCCAGGAACTTTTTAACTCAATAGGATAAAATACAACTTAACAATTTGAATCTAATATTTAGAAGTATCATGTGGAGACGGAAACATTTTTTAAAGTTGCATACCCAAAGACTCTGCCAACATAATACCATAATGACAATAGATAAACATACTTAGAAGAAGATCCTGCCTTATCGTGAGAATGTTTCTAAGAAACATAAAAGTTTTAATTCATTGTCTTCTCTGATAATCCTTGCCCCTCCTGGACTGGAAAAGGCAGCAATATTTTGGCACTTAGTATACCCTGTTCTTAGTTCTATTGTGGCACATAATGTATTATTTCAGACTTATCTATTAAATGCAACAGTATTATACTTACTTGTTAAACTAAGCTTCTCCACTGAGGCATTATGTCCGTCATCTCTGTGTTGTCATACACATATACGAGGTACTCAGTATAACCTTGTTGAATACATTGATCAATACATTTTGCGTATACATGTAAATCAAAAGCATGCACAGACACCTTTATCTTGTGTAGTATTATTCAAATTGTGGATGCCCCAAGGCAAATTGAGTCTTTAAAGGCATTGATCATTCCTTTTATAAAACAACAATGACGATAATTTATTTGAATTGTTTACTATATATTAGGTCTTCCTCTATGTGTTTAGCATGACTTATTCAATGTAATCCTTACCCCAAATCTCTGAAGTGGGTACATGCTTTGTTGTAAGGTTAAATTGAAAATGACGACATGTGATCGAGGTTTCAGTATTTTATAATTAAAATTGCTGTTACATTACTAATGAAAAAGACCCCAGAAAGTAAAAGTTATATATTATTCTTCTCTTTTCTAAGAAATAATACAGTAGTCCAAATTCAAGAGGTAACTATATCTTATATTTACATTTTTTTTTGAGACGGAGTCTCGCTCTGTCGCCCAGGCTGGAGTGCAGTGGCGCGATCTCCACTCACTGCAAGCTCCGCCTCCCGGGTTCACGCCATTCTCCTGGCTCATCCTCCCGAGTAGCTGGGACTACAGGCGCCCGCAACCGCGCCCGGCTAATTTTTTGTATTTTTAGTAGAGACGGGCTTTCACCGTGGTCTCATCTCCTGACCTTGTGATCCGCCCGCCTCGGCCTCCCAAAGTGCTGGGATTACAGGCGTGAGCCACCGCGCCCGGCTATATTTGTATTTTTATGAGTAATTCCATAACATTTTAAATATCCACAAAAAGAAAACTCAGGTAGATCAGAAAAGGTTTTATATGTGTACCATATGATTAAGGAAATGTGTGCCTCGTTAGGATACTAAAAACACAGAAATGCCCCATCCCATGATGAACTTGGGGGACCTTACCTTAATTTCTGAAGAAATTCAGCAAGAAAGTTCTGTTGGACCTGTTGGACACATGCGGGTAGAACAGATGATTGCCCCAGTTCTACCATGTTTCAATTTGAATTAGAAAGCATTTAAACTTTAAAACATTAGCATATATATTTATCGTATGGTGAGCAATGTGTTTTTATATCATGCCTTCACAAAATACAAAATAGTTGAACAAAAAAGGGAAATTAATTCAGGAATTCAGATATTTTGGGTTTTTTTTTGGTGTTCTCGATACTTACACATGCAGGCTACCAAATAAATACCAGTTAGTCTCTTGCTTTCCGATATTTATTGACCTTTTTACCTCTCTGCTTTGTCTTCTGTTGACAGAAGATGAGACTTTTGCTTAATTTAACCCAGGATGTTTCCTTTAAACAAAAACAATTACTTCCTTTCTACAGGAAATTTATGAACCAGAAAGTCTGTGGAGACAATTCATCTTTTCTTTAGGTAGTTTGCAACACAATGTGAACCTCGAATTGGCTCAGGCTTTGATGGGAAGCATTCTCAATTATTTTTATATGCCCCAGCATTAGGTTATCTGTTCCAGTCACTCCTCTACTAATACTCAATAGTTAGAATATAACAAACTTTGATAAATATTAAACAAGGCATTCTCTGAGAAATGTTTGCTGAAGGTTCTATGTGCTTCACAAAAGCAGAAAATGAAATCATTGAGAAATAAGGAATCACAAATGCCAGCACTGTATTTTAGTCATGAGTGAAATAAGAGACTCAAATGAAGGCTATTTTCTGTATTGACTGAAGATAATAATGACAAATACATATCTATTGGTGGATTTCTTTAGCATTCTTCATATTCTAAATGCAAGTATATACCCAGTGAAATAAAATATCTTGACCAAAACAGTTAAAAGGAAGTAATTTTTTTTGAAACATACAACTAAACTGTGGAATTCATTGCTGCTGGCTATTGTTAAAGCAAATGATATACTAAATATACTTTTTTAAAAAGGCTAAATACATATGATGGATATGGATGGCACAATTGCATTATCTATAGAAACTTTAAAATATCCCGGTCAGTCACACTTCAGTATAGCTGAAAAACTTGGTCAGGAAGAAATATTTTAAAATTTTGTTAGTGTAGCACACTTGATATATTATTGAACTCTAGATTCTACTATGAATATTAGGCATGATTTCAAGACGGATTCCAGGTCAGGATAAATGTGGTACAATCTGTTTTATCAATTTTAGCTGCTTTATTACTAGTTTGTATATATAATACTATAAAGGTACATATTGATATTATCATGCTAATGTTAATGCATACTTATTAGAACCAATAGTACTGAGGCTTCCTAAAACTTGTATTGTTTGTTTATATGCCTTGCATATTTCTTTAGTTCTTTATTTTTATAATAAAAATGTTACATGTATTCAGCTCTACACTAACTTTTTTTTCACATTACTTGAAGATATATACTCAAATGATTAAATTAGGTATTGATTAATCTTTCATCTATTTATTAACTTTAAAATACAGTTAAAGTGCCTAGTACTGTGTTTTATGCATGGTAGATGTTAAACAAACAACCTTAATGATTAATTTGGGGCTTTACAAGAGGACTTAACATTATTTAATGAGTACATAATATTTATTTTTAAAATTCAGTTTAAAATAAGTTACAAATTATTATTAACCAATACATCAAATAAAGCAAGTCTTACCGAATTTATTAGTTTGTCATTTGTCACAGGGACATTTTGAAATTTGGAGATGGTAGTTTTTGTAGCCAGGTACAAAAAATGTTATCTAATGTTATTATCTGCTTTTTATCTAGACTTCTTTATGATGTTTTCTGAGCATGTATAGCAATTTTATATTTCACCTGTGTTTTAATTTATATAAGGATCTTTCAATATTTTGTTCACCATTAGAGTTCGATCATGGGAACAGTTTGGAAAGTTATTGATTGCAGTTATCAATTATCAAGAAAAGTTGAATTTTGATAAAGAGATAAAGTGAGTGGTTTAAGGACTTTAAAAAATGTAGTTATGGTATTATATTGTAAATATGTAGCCTTTAATCATAAGAACCCAAATTCTTTTTTCTTCATGAAATTCTTAATTGACAGTATTTCTTAAGCACCAAATTGATCCCTCTGTCTGTCTCCTGAACTCAATAATTTGTCATTTTTCTGGCATATGATATTGCTAGTAAGTAATTTGAAGCTTATAATTTCAGTATCCTGATCATGACAATTTTTTTAAGGGATAGAGACACTGAAACTATATGAATATCTAAGATTAGTATCACTCAATTAAGAAGTATTCAGTGAGCCTTATGATATGCAAAACTCGGGACTCAAAAGATAGAGAAAGCCCTGTTTACCTATCCCACTGGGACAATCCAAACTGATCTTTGGGATTCTTCAGCTTTGGTATCTCTTATCCATTTGCAGCTACATCAGTTTTCCTACATGTCCAAATTCTGTAGTTTAAGAAGTAATAATATTTGTGATTACTGGTAAAGAGAAAATATTTTTAACTTTAGAGTTGTACTTAGCTTATTAAATGCTTGTTATTTACAAAGTGTTTTCCCCTAATCATGAAGTATTCTAAGCATTCTGCTGTTTCCCCCAATCACTAGCATTTCCCCCAATCACAATTCTACCATTAAATGAATTTTTAATAAGCATTATAGGCATACAGCTTAAGTAAATATTTTATATTTGTAATGGAACATTGAAGCATTTATATTTTTAAGTTATCATAGAAGATTCATGTAGATTTTGAACAACCAAGGGCATTCTGTCTTACGACAGTGTAATAACAGTATGGTTACAATTACTTTGTTTCTACCATCTTCCAAGTATCTACTAGAATTTATAAGTGGTAAATTTGTGATCTTTTTACTTGGACCAGTTTCATCACAAACCATTTAATAGTTTAGAAAGTAAAGACTCAGAGATGTTAAGTAATTTATTTAAGGTTACACAGCAAGAAAGTTAGAACCATGGGTATTTTCAATACTGAATTCTGTTCATTTTTCAAAGTCTAGCTGCAAAAGAAGTCTATAACCTACATTTTTTCCTGTTTGCTGTTTTTTAAAATCTATATGTTCCCAGGAACATTGTCTTCCTGGGAAAATAATATTAACATAATTGAACCAGGACAATGAAAGAAACTGATCGGTTTGAACACATTGACATGAATTAAATTTTTAAGTAATTTAGAAAAATTGCTGTGTCTACCTAGTTTCCATAATAAGATTAAAATTAGCAAGGCTAGGAAACAAATGTTCACTTCTATTGTATCTGCATAGTTTAACTTCCGACAGAACTGAGACACTTTTGGTAGGACACAATAGGCATTTGATAAAAGTTTCTTGATTAAATGAATGACTTTTCCTTGATTAGGTTTCAGTGTTTCAATTTAATATTTTAAACTATACTCCTGGTACTTTTTCATTTAAAGAAATGTGAATGATTACAAAAGGGCTAGGGAAAATGAATATGTATATACTGTAGGATATGGACAAAATTTTTATTGATTTGAAAATGCTGAGATTAATTCTACTATTAGTATACTAAGAGAAAGATTTTACCATTTTGCAACTATTTAAACTTTGACTACCTCAGGTATATATGTTTCCCCTCTTATAATTAAATGTGAATCATGTTGGATTTGTTAATATATAGGTGAGAATGTTTTATTTTTATTTTTTTCTGATTACAACAATGCTGCAGAGTTTTTTGTTTTTATCCAGTGAATTGAAGAACGGCCCTTTGCATCTAACTCATCTCAGTATTATCTATCAGTGTTGACTTTAGCAAGACCTTGGACAGTCACCACTACACAATATACTTTAAAGTTTTAAACACTGTTTGTTTTGGCTTGTTTTAGTCCAGCAATTGAGAAATTATTTAGTCATAGCCAATCTTACTTAGACACAGGAAAAACCATCAAATCATCATCTCCTTTTGAATCTGTGTTTTTTTTCGGGTGGCTACATTACTTCTGGGGATATTAAGTGACTCACATGTGTTGGGAAAACTCACAGTTTCCGTGACTGTTCACATTTTTTTACTTCAGTATTTACCATTAGAAGTGCTATTTTATCCTGGCAGGAATATGGGGAAAGGGAAGAGTTTCTTAAGTCTCTTTCTTAATAAAATTATTATTGGATATCCTATGCATACAATACTGGTTATTTTCTCATTTTGAAACTAAGAAGAACATGTAGTGAATACACTGGTTTTAAAAAGCAGTGATCATTGTGAGAATAATAACTCTTAGTTTTTAATTAGATGTCCAGATAAAAACCATAGGGAATTCTGTAAGTTGGTTGAGCCTGATGTGATACACATCTGTAAACAGGACTGAGGCATTGTAAATATTGATAGAAGTATTGCAGCTCAGAAGACTCAGAAATAGTGGACAAACTGATTTCCACTCATTATCTACCACATACTATTCAAGAGTGAATAATACAAAGTTGAAAGGTTTTTTTTGAGAGGGGGACCTCAAATCTAAAACATGTAATTTCCCACTATAGGTAATGGATAAAAACATGTTTTTAATCTTCCTTTACTTAAATTATATTGTACTCTACCTGGACTACTTTTAACTCTTGAAATTAAAAAATACTAAGTAAAGTAGAGGTTGAAGTTCCCGTTGTGTCAATAGACCTCAAGAATGTGGCAGTATTTGGTTGTGTAATTAATTTGCTTCGCAAAGTGAAGACCCCACCTTAGGATTTTTGGATCTGACACTGGAACTCCCCAAGCTCAGTCACATGTCATAAGACTAGTGAAATCCTGCTCTGTGGGTCACTGGGAATCACGATTGAGCAATTCCCTCTTTACTCCTGGTTTCTAGAATTGGTATTGTCACTGCTCCATTAGGTAGCAGGAAAGCCCAGGAGGGAAGAGTATGCAGAGCCAGTGAATTCCACATCCCTGCCACTGACAGAGCTTCCTGGGAACCCAAGACACGTGTTTTACTCTGAAGAAACTTCCACATTCACATGGTTTCTGGCTGGAAGAAAGGTTTATCTGGGACTCTTTCGTCTCTATCTTCCTCTGTTAATTTTGGTAGGATTTTGCTTTTGCGTCTAGAAACTGTACGATTTATAGACGATAATTTTGTCGTATTTTAAGTCTTAATTTCTACTCCTTTCTCCTTTTGTATGTCTTTAGAGGTAACTGAGTGGCTTCAGAAAGCAACCTAAAGTATTTACATGCATGATTCATGCATGATTTTTTAATGCATTCAACTGTCAAGTTTGGGTTACTATCTTTATCAGTGTTCTGTGTAAAAAACTGCAGTTGGCCCAGTAATATTACCATTAAGACTCCAGCATGTAGTGCAAGTTAAGTGGGGAAGTGGTGTTGAAAATTGCTAGACAGACACCAATTAGTCTCTATTTTGAGCAAATATTTTAGTAAAAATGAATAAATAATTTTGTATTTGTAGATGTGTACAAGTGCACATTCATGACATGTAACATCTTTTCCTAAAATTTTATATTTAACTTTTGGAATAGAAATAAGTTTAAGACTGGGATATTTTGAATTTTTTAAGCTAAATGTTGCTTGAATGATCTATTTCACTGTATACTTACTTCTTAGTGCATTTGATATTTGCCAGTCTCCTTACCCACTTTCTCCAACTAGTACAACTATAATCATATGTGGAAAAATTTCAAGTCACTATATGGGCAGGTGGCTTTTTTCTTATTATTTTTTATCCATTTAACTCTTTTATCTATACATGGTTCACAGCAAGTCTATACCTTGGTTCGCATAATTATTGATTAAAATCATGGAATGTTTTTAGTATCTTTTAATGGGAGTTACTCTTGTGCTCTCAATGACAATTCCAAGAAATAGGTTTCAAGGTGGTGAATGTCTACCTATCAACCTATCTACTTAATAGGATTCAATCTTTTGCTGTCTGTATATCTGTTCTATGTATGTGTATATATGTTATTCATTTTAATTGTCTTAAGAGCATACTTGAATGCTGCAAGGGTCAGGCAGAGTTCAAATGATGGAAAAATGGTTTATTTTCTCCCTCCCCCTCCCCCTATCACTAATGCTAACTGATGAAGAGTGCCTGCCGTGTCCTTCAATTTAAAGAGACAACCTTGTTCATTTGGAGGGTGTGAATGCCATTCTTGTGAAATACTGTAAATAGTAATTCACAAGAGAGTGACTTTTTTATTGCCTTTACATTGATAACATGCCTTGCAAAGACTTACAGTTATCCTGCTGAATTTAAGAGAGATAAGAATGGAATGTGTGTGTTAATTTAAACATCTGTACATACAATAAAAGGATTCTTTATTGTCAGGAAATCGGATCCTATTATATATGTTTACCAACATTAAATAACTTTTAAAGATGTTATCCAATATGTGAATATTGTATTACTTAGTTTTACCTCCTACTGCCTTCCTGAAATATTGAGAGTAGGGCTATGATCATTATATAAATCACTGAGTTCACAGTTTATAGAAATGCATTTGAATTACATCTAGAAGCAGTCTGATTTGCCATAGCAGCATCAGGTGCAGAGCAAACCTTAGTGACTCAGGGACTGAGAATTGATGTCAACTATGTGAGGGGCACGGCTTACTGTGTATTGAATTCTTACACAGCTTATTACTTAGTTCAATAAAAATATAATGCCCACATATAAAACTGATTTGTGAACGTAAAAAGAGAAATATCAGTTACCTTGAAAATCAAGGTATTTGATTTGAAAATGAAGCTATATACCTTCGCAGTATCTAATTATTTTGTAAGGTACTGTAGAAACATTTGAGTATTTGAATGCCAAAAGCTGTTAAGTAAGTATAGTGTTGGAATATTTATATCATTTATACATGGAGCTACCCACGTCCTAAGGCCCAGGAGGCACTGGGCTATGGCTCACTGGGTTGTCATTAACTGTCATTATTGCTAGTAAAGTCAGCATCCTATTCATAAATATAAAGAAAAAATTAGTACTGAAAGTCACATCATTCTATATCACAGTATTTGTTTTGCTAACTAACTTATTGTTGGTGGTGCCAATTATATTGGCATTTTGAAATGTAGATGAATCTCAGTATTTTTATCACTTAAGTTAAAGCCTTTTATAAAAATTTTCTGCGTGTGTTGTATAATTTTCCTGTTCTCTAGGTTTCTCCTGGTGTGAAAAAACACCCACACACCTTACAAAAGATCTGCAGAGGATTTTTGTTTCTATCATAAATTTGATCATTCCTGAAAGGGACAGAGATCAACTCGGAAGGATAGTCACCCAGACATGAATGCAAATAGCTACCAGCTCAGAGTAAAACTTTCTCTAGCCTGAGAATTTGGTACTGTACAGTTAAATCATTCACATTTTTAATGAGAGAGGGAGAAGGCAGCAGGGAAAACAGTTGTAGAAATTTTAGTTGTATGAATTTGAAATATTTTTCAATTATATATAGTGAGGGAGATGCTTTTCTTTATTTTATTTTATTTTATTTTTTTTTTTGAGACGGAGTCTCGCTCTGTCGCCCGGGCTGGAGTGCAGTGGCCGGATCTCAGCTCACTGCAAGCTCCGCCTCCCAGGTTTACGCCATTCTCCTGCCTCAGCCTCCCGAGTAGCTGGGACTACAGGCGCCCGCCACCTCGCCCGGCTAGTTTTTGTTGTATTTTTTAGTAGAGACGGGGTTTCACCGTGTTAGCCAGGATGGTCTCGATCTCCTGACCTCGTGATCCGCCCGTCTCGGCCTCCCAAAGTGCTGGGATTACAGGCTTGAGCCACCGCGCCTGGCCTCTTTATTTTATTAAGAAACTATTTACATTTAAGTTCCAGAGGAGCTGAAGGAGTGTGATTTATTTTTTGACCTAATATGCTGATTGCATTTTCTTTATGATCACTATTCCTGGATGTTATATCATTTCATTTTGGTTTCTATCAAAAGAAGAAGTAACATTCCCACAGCTTTCTTCTATGTGGTTTCTTGATTGCTATCTTTCCTTGTTTTGGGGATGATTTGATTTATACATTGTTATAGCTTCAAGTGACCTGTTAGGAAATCCAGCTTTTATTTCTGATTTTGAATTCTTATTTGTAAACGATTATTTGTAACTCTTAATTGTTATAGGGGTTCATGTGCCTACTGTGTGTATATAGAGAATATGCATGGCAGGCTGAAATGTAAACTGTGGTTGTTATCATTGATTAGCTTTTACCGAGTAAATCCATGTAAAAGGACCAGAGTTGGTAAAATTAAAAAGTGGATCCCATTAAAATCATAAGGCATAGATACAAGTTGTCAAAAATAACTATATCAAGTTTTCTACCCTCAATGTCACTTAAAATATGCTCACAAAGGGCATCGCTGCCATCATATATTGTCTATTGAGCACTAATAATTTGCCAGGTACAGGAAAAAGCATTGCAAAGAAGTTACCATGATTTCAGACAAAAATGTGAAACAGGATTTGGGAGACTTTGAGCTTACATTGTCAGGAGACTCTGGGGTTTAGCATTCTGTTTCATGTGGAGACCCGCAGTTAATATGGTCCTTGTTGAAACTTAAAACAGCTCTATTAGTAGCTTGATTGAGAAGGGGGAAGAGGCCTAGAGTAAACAAAAATGTACGTTTTCAGGACAGCCTAATTGTATACAGTACATTTGCTTCCGCAGTTCCTTCTAATCCATCAAATAGTAAAACACACAAACACACAAATTTATTCTATTAAAGTAGATAAAATTGTTAGGTAAGTATAATATGTAGGCCACGAAGGGGGAATAGCATCTATTTAACAATTCTTTATTGTTAAGAGGATCATAGAAGTACTGTTGCCTGCCTGTTGCATTCAATCAAGTTGGGTAAAATACTGATTTGGAGGAAACTATGAAAGTATTTGCTTACATCTTAAAAAAAAAAAAAAAAAAATTGTCCCGAGCATTGGTGATGAGAGTCCCAGGGGCAGAAGAGAACTCAGTTTTGAGAAGTGAAATAGTTATTGGTTCTCCTTTGCCCCCATTCCCATGTTTTACTTTGGTACAGCCCAGGAAAGCTGCATGGCAGTCGGAACTAATTGTAACTCACTCAGGAAAGTCTTCATTAGCACTGCCACACATGGTTACCAGATGTGCTGAGAGGCAAGAGAGAGGAGGGGCCAGGCATCCAGAGAGGGGAGAGAAACAAGTAGCTTCATTTTAAAAGTTAATAATCTGTCTTTTGTTTCCAAGTGCATTGTGTTAGAGAAATGAGAGAGAAGGGAGCTTTGGAAAATGAAATGCCTTCTCATTCACTCATTCTCTGGAAGCTGAATGGAATTCTTTGTCCTCTTCAAAAAATTAAAACTCTTGGTGACAATCAATCTGTTGGAGATTGATTGTCCAATCCACTGGAGAAAATTAAAATCACCTGGATTATCAAAACAGTTATGTTTCTCTAAAGTCTGAGACTGATAGTCCTAAATTTGGTGTCTTCAATTATAGACTGGACTTATAAAATATAGACTGGACTGACAGACTGATTATAGACTGGTCTTATTATGGCCTATAAAAAACGCTGTCTTCAGATGACAAATCCCAACTAAGCATCATTGAAAACAAGCAAAAAAGGGAACTATAATGTGGTTTTGGCTATTCCTAATCCTGTCTGCGTCAGGCTAACATAAGGTAGCATTGTGTCTTCTTTTATACAACTGTGCTATTAACAGTAATGAGTACTGATTCCAGACCATTGTGATTAAATATTTTATTTGTTCTACCTACTGGCAGATTTTCTGGAAATTTGAATTCATTCATATTCCCTGTGCTCAACAGAGATTAAATAAAATCACAAAGATTTCTACTGTTTCTGAAGGTGTTAATCACCATCTTCTTACTTACCTGTAAGCCGACATCAGTAGGTGTGGATTGCTTTAGAAGGCCGGTGAGAACCATCCTGTCTGGATTAAACTTCTGGTCCTCAAGATGGAACTTTTTGATGCTGCAGAAAATTGTAACTTTAAAAAATAACATGTGGAACTGAATTTTCACAAAAAGCATAGAAACTTTATTTTTTAAAGCCTGGATTGATGCTTTTTTTTTTTAAATGACTTTATAATGGTCCTGTGAGTTTCAAAGCACTTTTTAAAGTTAGACATGAAAAATCTTGAAAATTTATTGTCATACATAAATATTTTGTTAAAATCTTAAATTTTATAACTGAAAATCTCAAGACTGGCTAGGTATTTAACTTGCAATTTTAGGACAGTGACTTTTGGGGTGAGGTTTTGTTATTTTCATTCCTCTTTCTGCAAAATTGTTAAGTCATTTGGAAAACATATATAACAACAAATTAAAATAAGTTACTTCAACTGGCTTTGGAAAAACATGATTCAGATTCATTTTCTACTTGCCTACCTACTTTCTAAATGACCTCATGGTATTTCAACCTTTTGGGGAGTCATGAAACCATTTTAAATTTTGATTAAATCTGTAGACTTCCTTACTAATGTGCTTATACACAAACTTACAATGTAGTTCAAGATTCAAAATCCAACTTCCAGTTTGAAAATCCCAGTTTAGGGCAACAAAAAGTCCAAGTGTTACAAAGTGTGAAATATATAACCTGCTATATTTAATCCTAATAAGCAGCAGAAGAGAGTGTAGTTTGAAGGTAATTTCATTGAAAATAAAATATTATTCACTAACAGGTTTAGTTGCTACTATTAGAATGAGATGTCCCTACATTTAGTTTCCTTAGTTAAGTTTTAAATTTCTTTCAGATAATAACTATAACTTCTCTTTCACTTATATTTCCCATCGTGTTTAGTAGTTTTACCCACCTGGTACTTACCTGGCATGACCTGGTTGAATGAATGAATGAATGAATGAATGAGTTAATGTTAAATGTCATTTATAAGTAGCTACCACAGTTAACAGCAGGAAATGCTAGAAAACCAAATTAATTCTTCATACAAAATTTGCTATGAAATGTTATCTATAATTATAGATTTTAATCATTGAACAGGTAAAATATATTTGATGATAAATTTTTGTTATTTTCTATCCAAGCCTTAGTATAACAATATATTATTAACAATATATTATTAATCAATGTTGGCTGATTATATTATAGGTGAAATTATAAAAGGTACTCATGTTTTCAGGAAGCAAATTCAGTTAGATGGTCTTTTAAAATGAAGATTTTAATGGAATTTTAAGATAAGAGTGGTGTATGATAAAACCTATTTTTTTAAAACCGTGGCTTATGTTATTGTTCTTGTGCTGCCTATGGATTTTTTGTTTAAAAATCAAAACAGTGTTAAAACATTGTATATATTAGCTGTTACTATAATTTGCCCATAGTTATTTCCTCCCCAACAGTTTCAGTGTTATCAGTTATCAAATCTAGTCTACTTACTATTTAAGTGTTAATTTTTATTTAGTTCTCCTCTTCCCCACTCTAATTAAACTTAGGTTTCATCATTGCTTACTAATAGCAACAGCATTTTAAATAACTACCTGGCCTCCAGTTTATATTCAAATTTTCTCTGTTATAATCCTCGTAAAACATGTGTTTGACTATCTCACGCCTATGCTTAAAATAATTTTCTTCTATTTTCATTCTCTTATGGATAAAATTACAAAATTGCATTTGGGACCATAGAACTTTATAATGTGACTCCTGCCTCAGTTCTTGCCATTCTCCCTACATTATCTCCAGGCATACTCAATTACTAAGTTACTCCGAGTCTTTTTTTTTTTTTTTTTTTTATGCTGCATGCCAATGATTCTCATTCTTCAGGATGTGTAAAAATAGGGCATTATATAACATTTTTATTGGTTAACACAGAGTGCTAAATTAAAATTTATAAATGACTTAAGATGACTACTAACTTGTAAGTTAGACACTAGTGTACATAGGATTCGAATCAGGAGAATTTTTAAACTATACTTTTTGACCATCAACTTCCCAACCTCCTTCATGCACCTTTGCAGCTCCTGGTAACCACCATTCTACTTTCTACTTCTGTCAGATCAACTTTTTGTGATTTCACATGTAAATTAGGTCATACAGTATTTGTCTTTCTGGGCCTAGCTCCTCTAGGTCCATTTATGTTGTTGCAAAATGATAGGATTTTCTTTTTTTTATGGTCAAATAATAGTCCATTATGTAGATGTACCACATTTTCTTTATCCATTCATCTATCATTGGACACAGGTTGACTCCATATCTTGGCTATTGTGAATAATGCTACAATAAACATAAGAGTGTAGATATCTTTTTAATATACTGATTTATTTTCCTTTGTATATATATAGCTAGTAGTGGGATTGCTGGATCATATGACAGTTCTATTTTTAACTTTTTAAATTTTTTGAAACCTCCATAATGTTTTCCATAATGGCTGTTCTAATATACATCCCCACCAACGGTGTACCGGGGGTTCCTTTTCTCTACATCCTCGCCAAGACTTGTTACCTTTTGTCTTTTTCATAATAGCATTCTAACAGGTGTGAGGTGATACCTCATTGTAGTTTTAATTTGCGTTCCCCTGATGATTAGTGATGTTGAGTGCTTTGTCATATACCCATTGACCATTTGCATGTGTTCTTTTAAGAAATGTCTGTTCAGGTTCTTTGCTATTTTTTAAATTTGATGATTTGTCTTGTTGCTATGAGCTGTTTTAGTTCCTGATCTGATTTAAATATTAACAACTTATCAGATACAGGGTTTGCAAATATTGTCTCCCATTCCATAGGTTGTCCCTTTACTCTGTTGATTGTTTTCTTTGCTATGCAGAAGCTTTTTAGTTTGATATAATCCCGTTTGTCTATTTTTGCTTTTGTTGCCTGTGCTTCTGGTCATATCTGAAGAAGGATTGCCCAGATCAATGTGATGGAGCTTTTCCTGTGCATTTTTTTCTAGTAGGTTTGCAGTTTTGCATCTTACATTTAAGTCTTTCTTCTATTTTGAGTTTAGTTTCTATATAGTGTGAGATAAGGATCTAATGTCCTTCTTTTGCACATGGATATGCAGTTTCCCCAATGCTATTTATTGAAGAGATTATGTTTTCCTCATCATGTATTCTTGGCACTTTTGTCAAAAGTCAGTTGGCTGCAAATGTCTGGATTCATTTCTGGGATCTACGATGCCCCATTGGTCTACATGTCTATTTTTGTGCCAGTATCATTCTATTTTGATTACTATAACTTTGTAGTATATTTTAAAGTCAGGTAGTATGATGCTTTCAGTATGTTCTTTTTGCTGTAGATTTACTTGGCTATTTGAGGTTAGAGGAGAGTATTTTTATTAGTGACCTATCAAAAAAAATAGTATTATTTGTGTTTTACAGAGTTGGCATAATATACCTACAAAGAGCATACTTTCTAGAGCCAGATGGGCTCAATTCAAACCCAGGCCCCTTCGTTATTTACTATGTGACTGAGTAACTTAATCCTCTGTGCTTCAAATTATCTTCAGTAAAATGAAGGTGAAAACAACACCTACCTCATAAGGTCACAATGAGAATGAAAGGCATTAATACACATGAAGCAGTGAGAACTGAGCCTGGCACATATGAAGCGCTACATAGATATGGTTAATTTACAATATTAACATTTCTTTACTCTTCCATTACATATAACTATCCAAAGATACCTTACTGAACAAAATGTTAAACGTTGGCTGTCCTCCTATTAAAAAAATAATTTCATCTTCAAACTAGTATATTTTGAAATTTGTTATGGCTTCTTTCCTAATTCCTTCTTCTTTCATGAACTTAAAAAAGCATAAGGACTTATAAGTAATATGAGAAGGCAATGATCAACATTTCTGAAAAATAAAAATAAATGCTATGAGTAGCTTTTATTTAATTAGTTTAATTAGTAACCCAATTAAACAAGTATTCACTTGTCAGGCAAAACTGGGGCAAAACTGAGTTATATCTAAAGATTAAAATGGGCTGGGCTTAGTGGTTTATGCCTGTAATCCTAGTGCTTTGGGAGACTGAAGTGGCAGGATCGCTTGAGTCTAGATGTTTGAAACCATCCTGGGTAACATAGGGAGGTCTTATCTGTACAAAAACTAAAAAAAAACCAGCCAGGTGTGGTGTTACATATCTGTAATCCTAGCTACTTGGGAGGCTGAGGTGGGAGAACAGCTTGAGCTCAGGAGTCCGGGGCTTCAGTAAACTATGATCATGCCAGTGTACTCTGGCCTGAGTGACAGAATAAGACCCTATCTCTAATAAATAAATAATAAATAAATAAAATGTTGGAGAAGTTTTGGCTCTTGGTAAATATTCTATTAAGGCACATTTAACTGCAGTGTAAAACTGATGAGGAGATACACCAATTTAAAAGGAACTACAGTCAATAGAAACTAATGTATATTTACTGTTAAGACTATTATTATCATTGATAAAATCTATGTTTAAAATAATTTTGCAGTATCTCCTGTATATGAGTATATTTAGTCCTTATCATTAATCAGAAAAATAAAATATGGTTATTTATTTTTGCAGTACAGTTGGTTTGGTTATGTATTTTTGAAGTGTAATTGGTTTTGTTTTTAAGTAGCACCAACTTATTTGTTGACTTAAATCCTCAGCGTTCTTGTATTCTGCATAAAGTGTCCACCTCTCTCTTACTGTTTTCAGAAACAAAACATATTTTAAACCCACTAAATAATATTAAATAGATGTTTGCTACTAATTAGTGTATGGTTTGAATTGTAATTATGTCATCCAAAGGGACTTATAAATATTGTCTAGTTAAAATGTGATTCAGTCTTCAATCATTCACAGAGGCATACATTCATTATTATTCATTTAGGGCTCTCTGATTTGAGCTCTAAATGTAATCCAGGAAAAGATGGAGGGATTTTACTTTTATTGTCATGACTTAATATAGCAGATCCTTTAGTTATCATCCTGTACTAATCCAGGGATTGTTATAACTTCTTAGAGTCTGTTATTTGATTTTTAAATTAGTCTGTTTATCATACCAGCCTAGTAGCATGCAAATTCAAGCAGCTAGAAGGAAGGTGCCACATCTCCTTATGGGACAATCAATATATGGTTTTCTATCGTCCAAATTTTAGTTTAAAGGAAACTCTGTTTTAGATATTTGATATATTACTACTTTAAAACTGTGATCCATGGTTCCTATTAATCCAAATCATAAAGAAACAAGCATATTCATTCATCCAACAATATTGAGAAGGCATTGCTGTGTGACAGGCACTGTGCTGTGCTGGGAGTTTTGCACTAAATGAGATAGTTATGATCTCCTGCCCTCAAGGACATTGAGACTAGAAGACAGTATGGTCACCTTATAAGTACATACTGTAATCACAAAAGTGTTGGTGACTGCTACAGACATTTTGATTGCACCGAGGCATAACAGGGAAGTGTCATAATCTAGGTGGCCAGGGAAACCCCCCTGCCTGCCCCCTGCACCCTAAACCACATAAGTCATAGAATAGTATTTTCTAAAGCTTGGAAGTGAGAGAAAGCATGATGAAATCCAGGAATTGCAAGATGAGGAATACAGAGTAGCAGGGAGCACAGTGAGCAATGCAGTTAGGAGGAACCCGATTGGAGAAGGCCCTGTTAACTTGTTAAAGATGTTTTTCGTGGACTTGTGGTGTGAGGGGAAAAGTTTGATGTGACTGGTTTTGCATTTTCAAAAGATGACACTGGATGTAGGATGGAGAACGGATTGGAGAGGAACAGGACTAGAGGCAGGGGAAGGATGTGTAGCCCACCTGAGTGGTCCAGAGAAGAGATTATGGCAACCTCAAGTTAAAGGCAGAGTCAAGCTCTAATATTTGGGAAATGGACTTGAGGGCAGGATGGTAACTTTGATTGGTGGAGGAGTGGACACATGACAAAGGCTTTTACATGTGAGGGCCTCCTCCCTAGTGTCCAAGTTTTGCTTTCCCATCCCCCTCGTTGTTACTTTTCATCTGGTCTTCAAACTTACCATCTTACGTGGTAAGTTAAAAGGTTATTCGAATGACAACTTGAATAACCCTTCAAAGAAAGGACAGAGCTTTGGGGCAGCAAATAGCGGGGGAGTTACTGTCCCACTACTCTGCCTCTTGCTATGCCTCTGCCCCAAGTGAAGTGGTGTGGCCATGGCATCAGAGTTAAGAGACATTTACAAAGATGGATAGGTAGTACCTAGTCATTTACTGCATGTTGGGAATAATTCTTGTGTTTCTAGCTTTGGGGTTTCAGTGAATGGCAATGTCACTTGGAAAACATTGAGGAAGCTGAGAGAGAGAATGAATATTAGGTGCCTGCAAACCATCCAAATGAAGATGTGAAAGGCAGTAGAATATGATAGTCTAGAGTCAGGAGAGCTGATTTGAGTGTTGTTTTTAATACAGATGGTGCCAGAAGTCATTGGAGTAATTAACACAGAAGTGAAGGACAGGGCCTAGGGTGAGTCATGAGGAGTTCAAAATTTAAGGGTCTAGCTAAAGAGGCTAGAATCTCAGAAGCTAAGGCGGAGGGTGTTTTGAAGAAGTAGGAATGTTTTGTAGTTGCAGATAGGCTGTGGAATTAAGTAAAAGAAAGAGATATGTAAATAGTGTCTATTTGTTTTATCAACATGATCAGTTTTAGTGGATTGGAATTGGCTGAGTAATAAATCAGAAACAAGTTTGAGAAGAATCCATGTTAGCCAAAGGGACTATAACAATATGATACAAAGCTTTCTGGGTACTCCCGGCTTTAAAATTAACCTTTAAAAGCTCAGCTGTTTATAAATCTTTCTTAAACGCTTCATTGCTGCTGTGGTCTCAGATTTTATATTCACGATCATGGCAAAGTCCTCAGAGCCTGGTGTGAGTCTATGATGGAAATGCACAATTCCCTCAGTGGCTTCCGCTTTTCCTGAGTGAATGAGTTTATATTAACACAGTTGCGCCAGGCGCGGTGGCTCACGCCTGTAATCCCAGCACTTTGGGAGGCCGAAACGGGTGGATCACGAGGTCAGGAGATTGAGACCATCCTGGCTAACACGGTGAAACTCTGTCTCTACTAAAATTACAAAAATATTAGCCGGGCAAGGTGGCGGGCGCCTGTAGTCCCAGCTACTCAGGAGGCTGAGGCAGGAGAATGGCCTGAACCTGGGAGGCGGAGCTTGCAGTGAGCTGAGATCGCGCCGCTGCACTCCAGCCTGGGCGACAGAGCGAGACTCCTTCTCAAAAATAAAAACAGTTGCAGATGTGCTATGGAGAACTTTAAATAACTCTATGCATACAATTTAACTTTTTTTTTTTTTTTTTTTTTAAATTAGGGTCAGGTGTGTGTCACCACGTCTGGCAAATTTTTTTTTTTTTTTTTTTTTTTTTTTTACTTTTTTTTTCCATAGAGACAGGATTTTGCCATGTTGCCCAAGCTGGTCTCAAACTCCAGAACTCAAGTGATCCACCTGCCTTGGCCTCCCAAAGTGCTAGGATTACAGATGTGAGCCACCGCACCTGACCACAATTTAATATTCGTAGCCGGGGTCAACATCTTCTCTATGGTCAAGGCCTCACCAGTTCTATCCACAGTACCAATGGGATTTTCTCAGCCGCTATTAAATTATAATCAGTGAATTTTTTTAAAAAGTTCTTGGATATCTCTTCTGAGATAATAAATCTTTTATACTCAGAATATCTAATAGAGAGTTGGAGAAATATCCATGTTAGGATTATGTCAGCTTCTGTAGTCCAGGAAGTAAGGATCACTGTAACCTTCACTCCCATGGTTACCCCATCAAAATCATTTCCTTTAGGAAGCAAAAGAGCCAAACTGCCAAATTTAGTTTTCCTTTGCTTCCTTCTTCACTGTGTTTACTTTAAATATCATGAGATATTTTGTTTTCTTCTTACTACCTTTTAAGAGTGGAGCTATGTTAAGTCTCGTCATTCAAATAGAAGTTGAGCCATATTAGGTTGTTCAGAGTCTAAGAGTATTTTTTAAATCCAGCAATCTAATCTATTGTAGGGATATGGATTAGAAAGCACATCTTGTAATCAGGAGCAAATTGTGAAGCTTACAGAGTTCCTGTGTTTATTATTCTTTTCCAACTAATCTTCATATTCACTTTAGTGCGATCCAGTTCACTCTTCTGATTCATGTAAGAGGAACATTGGATGGTCACAAATGAGTATTTTTATTCTGTGGAATTTTTTCACTAATTGCAGTCATTTGTATTTTTAAGTGTGCTATTTTATTTGTGAATTACTTTGAAAGTTTTATTGGCATTTTGACATTGCCCACTTGTTTATCAGCTGTCAACTAATTTTGGAATTTGAGATAAATATTTTACTCTTCCCTGTAATAAGCATTAGGTACCACTAGATAGGGGTAGAGAGTCTTTGCAGCCTAAGAAGGATCCATTCTTCTGTGAATATTAAAAGGCCAGACAGAGAGTCACTGTTCTCTGTATCTAAAATAATATTTTCTTTGGGAAAACTGCTAGCAAATTTATTATGTTAAAAAGTAGGACTGGAGATGTTTAAGCAAGAGAACTAGAGTTGAGGTAGTAACTTTCAATTCTTTCACTCTAGACTGGATTCTTTTCAGTGTTTATGTAACCTTCAAACCTTTTGCATGAGTTTAGAGAAATACGTTACTTTTTCCTTAAACACACGTCGTGTTTACCAGGGTCTCAGATTTCTTGTGGCCTCTGCTTTGGATTACAATCTGTGTATTTCCATCTTTCCATTTCTCACTCTCATGTTATCCTTCAATACAAAGGCCCATCCTCCTCAACTTTGCTCTCATCCCATCATTAGGGAACTTTCTGTTTTCTTTTTTCTTTTCTTTTTTATATTTTATACATTAAAAATAGCATCGTCAGTTTTGAAGGATTTTCTACAGGTTTCCTTACATTGTTATTAGTTTTTTCTCAAGTCATTGCAAATTTAAAATTTAGTAAAAGATAGGATTTTAGTAAATGTTTAATTATAGAACTCAGGTCACCACTTATTTTAATAGTCACTTTTTATATGCATATACGTTATCTTGTTCAGAGAAATCACCTCTGGAATTCCTATAGGGTAAAGAAGTTTGATGTGAATTATCAGTCTTACTCTACTTGGCTCAGTGAAAATCTAAGTGCTTATACTCAAGCTTTATAATCTTTTCATAATCAGAAATAAAATTCTGAGTACTCAGAGTTACAGATTGGGTATGTTATGGAGATTAAAGGTTGTAGTCCTTGTTAATGTGTTCTGTCCAATGCTAACACAGTATAGATTTCTACTTGTTACCTTGAGAGCGTTTATGAGTACAATGATTTGGAATTAGTGTTTGAAAATTATTACACATATTTAGAAATGTCTGAAATGTAGTCAGTTTTAGTCAGCTCAACTTGTTTTGAAGCAAAATATTCATCTTGAGCAAATGCCTAAGAATTCCCGTATTTTCTGAATTCTGGTAGTTATTTTTAAGCTATACTACTTACTTTTTATAGCTGTCACATAGCAGTTATTTGGGAGGTTAAATCTGAGTTGATTTGTATTGCTATAAAAATTGTTTTCAGTTAATGTGATACAGTGCAATGTAGATGGAAATAACAGACTGTATGCTTTCATTGTCTTAATATAAAATTCACTTGATGTTTTGATTGGGTGAATGAAATACACTTTACAAGAAATCAAAAGAAATTATTTTGTAGTTAAAACACAGTAGACCTTTACAGCGTGTAAAATAGAAGTCTGCTGTCCTGGAAAGTAAAATTAACTGCTTTTGACCATTGTATTCCATTTTTCATTATATTCCAAAATACTGAGCAATAATTTGCTTCTTTGTATTTTAATAACTTATTAAATAATCTCTTCAAAATAACCTATCTTAGCCTAAATTAATTTCTGACATGAGACTGCCTGGCTAAATGCTTATTGCAGTTACACTATATTAAGAAAAAAATAACAGCATACTTAAAATCTGAGACTCTGGATTTCAAAAGCATGGGTCTACCACTTTACATATGATAACAGGACATGTAAAGATAATTGACTTCTTTTCACATTTTTTCCCCACATTTTCCTCACATGTCCAAGAGATAATGAAAGCATCCCGAGGGCAGGGATTATGTTTATTTTGTTGACTGCTATAGTCACAGTACCTAGCAATCATGCAGTAAATAATGAATGAATTAATAAACAGATACCTGCAGCACATGGCTCAGTTTTTAAAAGATAAATAGAGCAGACAAATAAATGTATATGTAGCTGAGT
Source organism: Macaca thibetana thibetana (assembly GCF_024542745.1). Lineage (NCBI taxonomy): Eukaryota > Metazoa > Chordata > Mammalia > Primates > Cercopithecidae > Macaca > Macaca thibetana. The sequence goes on along the minus strand of NC_065588.1, from coordinate 24,120,399 downwards.
TTATGACATTTAATTGATCAATTAATGGGGAATCACTTTTATCATTCCTCCATGTCAACTCTAAAAATACATGTTTAGATGACCCCTAATTTACCACTGCCTGTGCCAAAGTCAAAACTCAGTAAAAGGAACAATGAGATTTAGCAATTAAGTTGATCACTTATTTTGTTGAGTGTGTTTTGAAGTAATGTTTACAAACTATCTAAAAGAGTCAATAAGTTCTGTATTGAGATACATTTTCCTTCTCCAATCAGACACTGTAAGACTTAAACTGTCTACAAGATAATTATACATTTTATAACTGGGATTTGGACAGCTTCTCTGGGTTTCAAACTAATATGAAAAATTTAACATTCATCCAATTTCTGAGGTTTGTCTTAAATATGCAGATCAAGTAATACTGGTTTTTGGAAAGGAAATGAAGTGGCTTTAAGAAGAAACTTGAAGAATAATCCTCAGAAAGCTCTGTTGATGCAGCTGTTCTATCATGTGTAACAAACATCTGAATGTGCTTCGTGAATGTGCTCATTATTTGATCGTTGTATGTCACATAACGAACATGGCTTGCATAAATGCTCCCTGGGAATTATGATTCACAGATAAATGTGTAACTTTTTTGATAGCCATTAAATTGAAATAGCAGACTTTATGTTTCAGATATGGGGTTGATTTGGAAAAAGCACTGCCATTACACTTTTGAATATCTTCGGAGGTAGAAATTATCATTTTACCTTGAGAAGTCATCCAACCCAAACAATAGCAATACAATTTTAAGGAGCAAAGCATACCAGTTTTTTTACCTATGGTCAGAAGTTTGTTGGGGGCGCTAATGTCCTCAGTGATTGCAAATGCCATTTTCCAGTGTAGTATTAAAGCCATTTATTCATTCATTGGTGTATTCACCATTCAAGCAGTATACTAAAATGCTTTTCAGTTTAATTTAGTGGAAAATTAAATTAAGGAATGGTTCTCCTCTTGCTAAGAGGACCATCCTCTTCAACCATGCTTATGGCTTAGGCATGGCGACGTGTATGGAGCAATAATATAAAACTGAATCAGCCCTGCCAATCCTTGGGAGCAAGATGCCACTCTGTTGTGCAAAGCATTGTGCTTGGCACTGGGAAGGGACACCAGTGAACTGTTTTTAACTACTAGAGATTTTGTAGAATGGTAGGCAAATTACAATGGCTACACAGTTATGATTGTATCTTGACTACTTCCACTTACAGTATTTTAGATGTTTCCTCCTGTATTCAGGATGACACCAGCATTCTTAACATGGCCTACAAGGCTGCTATTTTGTTCTAGGGTGCTACCTCTTTAGACTAATCTTGCTCTGCTCTCTGCCTTGCCACCTAAGTTCTAGACACATGTCCCTTTCACACTAATCCACTTGTCATGCTCCCTCAGACAAGAGGCTCTGCCGCTGTTGTCTCTCTTTTCATCAAGTTCAACTTATACTCTTACTTTATATCTGAGAAAAAAGTGTCACTTCCTCAGGGAAATTTCTCACAGCCTTAATAGGTTAAAACCTATGCTATCATGTATTCTCCTAAATAACACGTGGCATATTATGACTTTGCATTTGTTTATGATCTGTCTCACTGACTGAACTGTAAAGACCGTGTCAGCAAGAATGTTGTCTGCTATTAGATAACCTTTTATCTCCAGTGCCTAGTGTAGTGCCTGACACATAGTGGGCACTCAATAAATACTTGTTCAACGAATAAGAGATAAAGAAGTGAATGAATAACTTGATATACATAAGAAAATAATATGTTCAATAAGAGAAGTCCCGCCAAAGCACTAGGAATTCAGAGGAATAAATGAATTCCCCAAATGACTAAGTGTAGAATACATGAAGGTGACAACTATTATTGCATTCCTTGAAGAAGGCAGAGGCTGAGAATTCTGCCACATCACATTGGATGATACAAATTCTGACAATCTGCGATGATGAGCCTCTGTCTGACAAAGTGTATTTCATTAAGCACTCCCGTGAATCACCCCAGTGAATCACCTCATAGAAGGATCACATTTGCCATCATTATCATAAGATACTGGTGCTGATTCCATTAGGCCAAAGGGCTATCTTGGAATTCTCATATTAAAATCTCTGAAGATTATTATTTTGTCATTTGAAAGAACCATCTAGTTTGCTAGAATTTCATTTGAGGAACGCTGGGTCTTGATTATACAGGACAAGGTTGTAATGGTCCTGAGAGTTTACCATTAATAGCTCGTTGGTGTTGACAGGGTGAGAAGTGTTAATGCTGTAGTGTAAGTCATCACATCTTCAAACCACTTAATCCCTTCTTGCTAATGAGAGTCAGCCATTCTCAGCCTACATTAGACCTTAGTGCAGTCTCCAAGAGAAGAAAACCCCAAATGTGGGTGAAACTAGAACTGCTGGGGTAGGGGTGTGTGGTTGTCATTGCCCTTCAGGTCTCCTGAGCCACTTAGACCTCTGTCCCCATCTCATGCAGAGCTTCTACTCAGCCATAGGAGAGAGCCCTGTCTTCTGATGCCTTCTGAAATCTCCTGGACTGTACCTTCCAGGCACTTCGTTTGTGTTTGATAGGCAGAGTTATTATCGTCATCTCTCAGTAAATGTAGTGGAGTGACAAAACCTTCCCAATGCCCTGCCAATGATGTCACTCGCTTCTGTGGTGGTTGTGACTCTGTCGCTGCTGGTGAAGACCTTTCTCAGGAAAAGGAGCAAAGTCTGCAGGCTTTGTGCCAACAGTGTCCAACTCACTCCATAAACCAGCAGTTGTTGGGATGGTTTCTGCAGGGCAGATCTCTTGTTTCTTTAATCACTGGTAATAATGATGTTTTTGTCATATTAAAGGGGAAAGAAGAGAAGCGATTGAGAATCGTTTGAGAGGATGACTGTGCCGTCTCTCAGGTCCAGTGACAAGAGGACTACAATGGGTAGCTTTCAGAACTACATATGGTCTTCCTTCCGAGGGAGTTGATTAAGCGACTCCGGATGAAATTGAAATCCTGTGATTTGACCTTTGTCTGGCCTGGGAGGGCTGCAATTCGCATAACAATTTCCTTTTGTTCTTTGTTTGGAGTTATTAATCCAACATGAGCCTCGAATTAATCAGGGGTAGTGCATAGCTACATTTCTAATTCACAGCTCCGCTGCTTGTGTCTTTTTTAATTAAGGCCGAATGATAGCAGGCCTTAGCCCTGATTGCCACACTTGCTAACCACACATTGAGGGATGAAGAGGCTAAACAGGCAGAATGAGATTACTTCAAGGTTTCACTTAATTGTTTTCTTCCTTTAAGTAAAGAGCACTGCCTGAACATTGTTAATTCTGAACTGGGAGAGTTTCTTTTTGTCTGTTTTTACTTGTCTTGACTTTGGAAGAGGGTGGAGAGAAACCCAGGTTTGTGTTAGTAACCTCAGGTGTAATGATCAAAGGGATTACTGGAGTCATAATTTCAGTTATTGATTTGAACTACATCATCATGGGCCATCGGGGGTTGGTTAATGTTGAGGCCCAAGTCAAAGAACTTTGACCCTTAGTTATCTACATGTTGTATAGAGTTTGGTGCCTTTGATATACGTAAGGACTGCTCAACATTGATTCATCAAGATGTTGTAGGAGTAGATCAGTTTAAAAATGACTCTAATGTGACTTACATTTTCCAGAATTCAGTATCACATGGTTCTTTTACTTTGTTCAAAGGGATTTAATTACTAAAAGGGCCTAATTATAGTTTAGCTTCACCAAACTTGCTTTGGCACACAGTGTGGAACCAGGATGCATCCACGTGAGGTTTTAGTAATAACTTTTTCCCCTTTGGTAAAAGTAATTAATTGCCTCCATTCCCTCAACTGCTTCTCGTAGTTTAAGAGGGAAATATAATTTACAGATCTAGATCAAATGATGTTAAGTAAAATGGAGCTTCAGTTCACCAAGTTACTAAGCCTTTCCCTGGAAGAAAGTGGCTTCTTAGAGTAGTAAATCATCTCTGAGACACTGGGCACATTCAATTAACCGCAGTTGCAGTGAGCTTGTGAGGATTGTTGTACAACTCCACAGGTAACTTACTCCCACCTCCAAGTGTCTGACTAACCTCGGAGAAATTGACTCTTCATCACTATATATTTTAAGCTTTACACAAAGATGCAGTGTGAAATAAACATAGCTGTTCACTTGCTCTATGACCATTTCCTTTCTGAGACTCAGGCCTCAGAATAAACAAACAACAAACAAATAACTGGACGTTGGCCCAGAGGATCTCTATGGTTCCTTTCATCTTTAAAACTATAATTCTATATATCTGTAATTCATTTACAATCGCAGATTTGGCAATTTATTTTTCTAGTTCTGTTTTGGATCTATGAAAATTAGTAGGCCTCCCTTGGGTAGAGATGTCTGTATATTATCTAAAGAATTAAAGGCTGGAAAGCATTTTTATTTAAATGCATTGTAGTTGGGCAAGGTGGCTCATGCCTGTAATCCTAGCACTTTGGGAGGCCAAGGCAGGAGGATGGCTTGAGTTCAGGAGTTCGAGACCAGCCTGGGCAACATAGTGAGGCCTTATCTCTACAACATATTTTTTTTCTAAAAATTAGATGGGCACGGTGGCATGCGAGACCAGCCTGGGCAACTTAGTGAGACCTCATCTGTACAACGTATTTTTTTTCTAAAAATTAGATGGGCATGGTGGCATGTAGCTGTAGTCTCAGCTACCAGGTGGTGGAGGGGGACGGTTGCTAGTGCCCAGAATGTTGAGGCTGTAGTGAGCCGTGATAGTGCCACTACACTTCAGCTTGGGTTACACAGTGAGACCCTGTCTCAAAAAAATGCAGGATTATATGTTAAATTGATCAATGTCATATTGTGTTTGCTAATTTTTGAATAAGAATTCTGTGTGAAGGGGAGTATTTTAGAGAATATAATTCAATTTCTAGAGGAAAGGACATTGAACTGGGAGTCAGGGAACCTCATGCCAGATTATAGCTCTTTTTTTTTTTTTTTTTTTTTTTTTTTTTTTTTGAGACAGTCTTTCTCTGTCACCAAGGCTGGAGTGCAATGGGTGAGATCTCAGCTAACTGCAACCTCCACCTCCCAGGTTCAAGAGATTCTCCTGCCTCAGTCTCCTGAGAAACTGGGATTACAGACACATGTCACCATGCCCAGCTAATTTTTGTATTTTGTATTTTTAGTAGGGTTTTGCCATGTTGGTCAGGGTGGTCTTGAACTCCTGACCTCAGGTGATCCGCACGCCTCGGCCTCCCAAAGTACTGGGATTACAGGCATGAGCCACTGCACCCGGCCACCTCTGCTCTTGTAAATATGACCTAAAGTGTTGAAGTCTCATTTCCAACTTATGCAAAATTAAGATTCCTTCCAAGCCTGATTTTCTGTAATTCTAATAATTTCATCACAATTAGGACTTTGAAACCAATGCATCAGATATGTTGAATATTATGTTTTTCTTTCCTAAAATATTTTCAGCTGTTTATGGATAAATACATAGAAAAATACAGGTTAAAAAATGCTAAGCAAATGATAAAACAGCAACAAACTGCAAGGGAGAAGGTATTTTAGTCCATATTTTAAGTTCTAATTTTCACTTTTAGAATCTTTTAGAAGAGGCTGTGAAGTGGACACGATCAGGGAGGCTGGGCTGAAAAGAAGAATCTCTGGGAAAGCAGGTGATGTGGGGGCAGATAAAGGAAGATGGAGGTGTGAAAGAAGGATTGAAGAGGATAAGACTGATTTGTGCATGTGTATATTGGTTTAGGAGAATGAGCTGGTAGAACAGAAGACAAAAGAAGGTTTGGGAAAAACTGATGGAGCAAGATCCTGAGCTAATGTGAGCAGAGTGGATCCCAATCATTAGTGGGGGTTAACCTCAAACAGAGGGAAAGATGCCTAGTCCTCTGATAATGCATCTTTCCGGCAGAGATGTTTTAAGGAGGGTTGCAGAAAGTGATGTGTGTGTGGACGAGGCAGGTGGTACATCTCTATGGGAAGTGAGGTCATCTGAAAATGATGGTGATAGAGAAGTGAAGAAAATAGTGAAGGTTGGAGACAGCTGTGAAAATGAGTGAAAGGAGGTGTGAAAGGACAACTGAGAAGATTCTTGAATAGGGTTAAGAGCACAGGTCTGCCTGGGGTAGTGGCCCTGGTCTGTGGAGTTGCATTCTTTTCTTTTCTTTTTATTATTATTATTATCATTATTATTATTATTATTTGAGATAGAGTCTCACTCTTCACTGAGTGTCAGGTTGGAGTGCAGTGGCACGATCTTGGCTTACTGCAACCTCCACCTCCTGTGTTCAAGTGATTCTCCTGCCTCAGTCTCCCAAGTAGCTGGGATTACAGGCGTGCACCACCACGCCCTGATAAATTTTTTTTTGCATTTTTAATAGAGATGGGGTTTCACCGTGTTGGCCAGGCTGGTCTCGAACTTCTGGCCTCAAGTGATCCGCCTCCCTCAGCCTCCCAAAGTGCTGGGATTACAGGCATGACCCACCATGCCTAACCTGTTGCATGATTTTCTCCAGCTGAGTTCAGCTACCTCAGGTTGGATGTGCAGAAGAGACAGGTTGTTGGATTGAGTCAGGATGGGAGCTTCTGAAAAAGAAATGCACAGGGATAAAGAGGACCTTATATGCATTGGTGCCTTTGCCTTATTAATTCCTCAAACAATTTTAAAAGACAAACACAATTATTGATAGTTTAAAGAGTTGTTAAATGGGGCCACTAGAGTCTTGATAATGCCTCACAAACATTCTGGTCCCAACACTGTATACAGTCAGTTAATAGTTTAACACATACTTTTTCATTATTTCCACCAAAAATATTATATTGAGTCACTCAGTGAATTCTTTGGATAAGAACATTTCTTGTAAGTTTTACATAAAACTGAAAAGTAAAGTGGTTTTGGTGAGTAGGTCTCATTTTACAGTAAACATCAAATCTATGGAAAATCTAGAAGCAGAAACCCAGATAACTATGATCACCAATCTTTGGTTTTCAGCGCGGTGTCACAGCCTTTTGCTCTCTTTCTCTGTTGACTGAGATTCAATTTAAAAAAAAAAAAAAAAAAAAAAAAAAAAAAAGACTTTGGAAAAGGTTGATAGTCCTATGCAAGTCAGTATATTATGGACACATTTCCAAAAGGCGGATGCCAAACTCTTTGGGGTTGTGATATACCCAGATGGTCTCCCTTTTTTTTGCGTTTCTGCAAATGTTATTACCAAATACAACAATTTTTCCTCCAAAGTCATTAGAGCCCATTTGGCACCTTCTCTAATCTGTCCTACTTGTTACCTTTTAATTACTCTGTGAGGGGATCTAGTTGTCTTGTTGTTGCTGAAGGCCAAATGACCAAGGGGTTAATGCTTTTTCTGTCCCTGGCCAATTGGTTTTTAGTCAGTAGTTATTTATGGGGAAGTCCAGGGACCATTAGTTCTCAAGTATGTGCAGCTGTACTCCTCACAATTACTCGTCCATAAGCAAATGTGGACTTACTTTTTGTGTATGGTTGTTTTTTTTTCCCCTGATTGGTTAGACAATCTGTTGCCATTTATGAATGATTCTTGTTGATGCAAAACATGGCATTGGATTCTGTTTTATTATTTGGATTCCATGTTTCATAGGGTGCTGTAATCTTGATTCAGACAAGGCACGAGGGTATGTACCTCCTGTCACTAGTGACAAATTGCTCCTGTGTAGCAAAATGTGAAATCTCGCTCACCGCATGTTAGCTGCACCATTCTCGCGAAATCAGCATAGGTGCTGATGATCCTCATTGTGAAATCACTGACTGGTTGGCCTTGGCCTTTCTTCTTCATGCTCTGTTCTTTTGGACATAAGGTAGAGATTACTATTAATGGTTCTTTCAGTTCCTAGGAGCTCCTCCCTCTGTGCTGTCTTACTGTGATTTTTTTTTCTGCCCCCATTGAATGGTAGTCTTTGATGTCACACAAGAGAATACTGTTGGCTAACAGTCTGGAGGCTGCTTCATTTGAGCTAACCACCACATGAAAACAAATGTGATCCATCATATTTCATTAACTAGCTGTCCTCCTTTTGGGTGCCCTTTTTTGATGTCAGAGTTGCATCCTGACAGGAATCAGAAAGATACGTGTGATTAAGAACAGTAATAATGCTTATTGCATTGTATTGTAAATTACCTTCCTGGGCCCTGCTACTTTACCAGCCCCACTGGCATTGGCTCCCGTACATTTTTGACTACTCAGTATATACAGTGTATTAGCGCAATGGAGATCATTATGTGGCCTGTATTTGAGTCATTTTTATTTAAGATGCCAAACAATAAGCTGTTGATTGGGGGAACAAGAGGCGAACAATAATGTTCTGTGTCACATAATACACCACCATTTTCCAGCTTTGCTTTAGAAGGGCCCTCTTTATTGTTTTTGTATAAAAATGGTTCTTAGGAGGAGGAATATTTTGCTGAGGTATGTCATTATTTTGCAAATTTCTATTATCTCATCATGTTGTCTTCATTGTAAATTGCAGCTAATTAGGAACCTAGTTAGAGCCCCAGCTTTGAGGCTGGCTTTTTTGTGAAAAGAGCCCACCGATTACCGCACTACAAGAGAGGAAGGGAGAGAAAAAGGAGATTAATCTGGTTACCTAGGCGACACTCGCTTCCATCTGCGAGGAACAATACATTTTTGTTTCCTTGGCTCAGTTCAGATCTGTTTTGTTTAGAGGGGGAAAAAAGGGAGAGAGAGAAAGAGAGAGAGAGAGACAGAAAGAGAAAGAGAGAGAGAGAGAGAGGGAAAGAGAGAACCTAGCTCCACAGCAATGATGAAATCTGCCTAGCCCAGGCTTATGTGCTTGATTCCTCTACAAGTTAGGGGTCTCTGGTGAGTGAGAACATGAAAGAGATAAGCTCCAAAGTTGTCAAAGGTCATGACCTTGCCACACAAAGCCAGCAGTTTTACCTCTAAATCCCCTTCTCCCAAAAAGCACTTAATGAAATAATATACTGTGCTTCTTTCTCAACACGCTGTAGTCTATATTAGGAACAAGGCCCCCAGATTGTGAATTTAAGGAGTCATTTAAAATTTCATACTAAATAATCAGTGATTATACGAAGCTACTTATGGGTCCAGGTTTTGTCTATGCAACTTAACTTAGACTTTTCTACTTTTGTTTTCTCCAAGTGACTTTCCCAAAACCTACCATTTTATTGTAACACACAATGTTTGAGGTATGAGTTGACTTTTCAATGGATGAAGCAAACCTATTGAATCTACCCAAGATCGAGGCTTATTAACTACTCAATTCCAGTTGCATTTGTTGGACATAAAACTTTTAATTCTTTAGAAGGGTGGCCATTTACTTCACTCAGACATGGGTGGTGCTGCCAGATTGTTTGCTGCCTTTTACATAGTCACCAGAGAAAGGGCTGAGGATGGAGCAGGAACTGAAAGAGGCTAAAAGGCTCAGAAATCTCAGGGCTTCTTTAGGCATGTTGGCTAAACCCACAGCCTCTGATGAGCATAATGCTTTCCCCATCATGTTCTCACAGGTTGGTATGCCATCATGCATAACGAGTAGTTACCCGGAAAGGTTATATGTGATGACATACAGTTAAAGGAGACTCTAAGAGAGGAACGTTGGCTTATCTGAGCTTTCCAGTCATAGAATGCATTGATGAAATAAGAGCAACTAGCTTATTTTAAAATGCCCTGTGGAATCCATGCTTCATACCTGTGGGTGTCTCCTCATCAGTTCTGTTTCTGAAATCCATTGCTAATAAAAGGAAAGTAAATCTTTTCATAAAAACTACAAGTCACGAAGGGTTCTCAGGTTCTTCTACACTAATAGACTAATAGACACTTCTCTTCAAATGGTATTACCCATCTCTCTCGTCTTATTTGCAAATGGGAAGAAGATACCAACCCAAATTGATTCTGTGTTTATCACTCATCTAGCCATCTAGAACAGCTGTGCTTTGTCTTATTTCCACTATACCCTTTGGGCAGCTCCAAATGGGGTATCTCATGTGAAATCGGATGTATACGTGGTCTTAGAAATCTATGAAAACCATTTAAACTATGGCATTCTAATTTGTTCTAATATTTACTGTATTTTACGGATAAAAATAATAAGCCTTACTTTATATCTCAAACTTCAGCCTTAAAAATGGTCTTCTATTTGTTATGCACTTGAAGGAAATCAAATTAGTTTTGCAGTTTTCCCATGAGTCTCTCAAATAAGACCAGATGCAAATGAGTTCACTATAGCAGACCCTCCACAAGGATCTTCTCCAAGTATTTTTTTACTATGTAAAGGACAAATTACCAAATTCCACATTATCATTAAAAACTAGACCATCTTTCTGAAGTTTGGGAAACCAGGGTTGCTCTTGGCAATGGCAAAGATTAAATATGCAGATATGTTTTAGAAATTCTCTCTTTAAATTGACAAATGAAATGGTCTCTTCTTATCTACGAATGAACATTTTTTATTAAAATTTTTAAGCTGTCTTAGGTTTTGAGGGGAAGTGTTCTCAATATCTCTTTTTTATTATGAAGAAAGTAAGTTTCGTAGATATACAGAGAAGTAGTTATAGCAGTTAAGTCAACACTGCTCAGACTAGCTTTCTTTACGGAAAGTATTGAAGCTCCAATGTGTACTTATTAAGAGGGCACCATTATATTTTTTCTTATCTGTTTGCAGAGTCAGTCCATCCAGTTCCTGCTCTTAAGCTTGACAAGAGTCACATACAGAACCTCATCTCTTTATAAAAGCTTTGATTGATAATATGCTGTGAAGGTAGGAAAATAAAATGTGAAGATGATTTAGTATGTGCAGAAACTTTTTTTGTTCATGTTGGATAAGACACAATTTTTGAACCACAAATGTATTAATTTTTTATGGGAATGAAGTGATCACCAAATGAGATGGCAACAGCTACTTATCAATATGACTTACCAATAGTTCATATTGCTTCTACTGAATAGGTTTATGGTGCTTCTGTTGAATAGATTTAGGAAGTGCTTGGTAGTTCTCCATTGCACTAGTGATGTCTCTTGTCTTCAACACTGATTTACGCCTGTTCACCCTAGACCTTAGGTATCCACCTCTTAGGATGTAATCTCTGATATTCTGCCCTAAAACAGTGGTTAAAAATGGATAGAGGAAAGAGTGCCACCTGCTGATTTCTCATCCTAAAGCAATTATGATTTCCTTGGAGGTTTATCAGACAAGATCTAGCAGTACCTGGTAGTATTTATTAAGCCATAGGTGACAAGTACAAAGCCTAGATTTGTAGGCTACGGTTTTGTAATCATGGTGTTATAAGGATGATTCAGAGATATGCAAGGATGGATCACAAAATGTTTTCCTTCACTTTAAAATTATCTACTGTGAATTATGGGTTTCAAAAAAATTCAAATCCATCATTTCGTCAGTTTTTTACATCTCATTGACAATTGCAGACAGTAGGACTTCCATGTCATATGAAATTTCCATGTCCTGAATGTCTTCTGGACTCTTTCCGGTGTGGAAAAATCTGTCTGATGTAAGTTACCTTTGTGATGTTGACTTGGAAACTGCCCTCATGAACAAGACTTCTTCATTCTGCTTTGCCAAGGGAACACACTTCATTCTAGTTGCTTGTGTCACTATGGAAAGAAGTTGCTTAAAGTAAAAATAAACAACCACTTGTCTCCTAAATAACCCATTTGCAAATTAAGATTCTAGAAATTTACCATTTCTGTTTCTTTCTGCCAAAGTCAGCAATTTGATGAAATTTTGTATTATTAGTACGTAATTACTCACAAAATCAAAAAAGTTAGCAAAAGTGATCTGTGGGTAAAGAACACATAAACTTCTAACTGTTGAATAAAATTTGAAGTCCTGGGAAAAATGTTCACCTGAATGTGATTCTGACATCCGATATCTCAGTTTAACTTTTTCTTTTTTTTACACTTGTATCAACGATTAATAGGAGACAATAATGTTTTCTCTTGTTAGTCAATTGGCAGAGGGAATGTTCCATGTTAATAGTCATTCATTTAGGAAGACTCCTAATATAAGTATCATTTAAAAAGTTGACCAAGATAATAAATAAACTGCAATAGGGGATAAGTTTCACTTCAGATAAATTATTTTACTATCCTTAACTGTTACTTTAGAATGGTCACTGTTAACCTGTGCCTCCAGTGTTAAGGTGATTTTAACTCCAGTCAACTCAAGCCTGAATCAGGTTGTAGGCACAGCAAGAAGAATGAGCAACAAGAGGTTTTTACCACAAAGGAATAACTCAAGAAATGGGCCAGAACTGTCAATATCTCTTCCTACTCTACAAAATAAAAGTTGTTAACAAAAAATATGGAATCTTCTTCTTTTGAGGAAGTAAAAAGGAAAGAATAGATACAAAGAAGGGAGAGAATTAGGAAAGAAAATACATAAGGAAATTTTTAGTCACAATGGGCTCATCTACAATTTTAGTAAAATAATACATATTTCCCAATCCTGAAACTATAGGAGACCATTATGAAGTTATTGATATGAATCACCATGGTGGCCACTTGTATTTAGGTAAAATAAATTCGAGTGTGTGTGAGTGTGTTTGCATGTACACATGTGAAATGTACACATGTGAATTGTATGTCAGATGAGGAACATTGTTTTCTATTTTTTTTTAATTTGATTAATTGTAGATAATCTGCAAATAAGCAATCCTGCCTATATGTAAGTATCCCTGCTGTATTACAAGCAATTTTCTAAATAGGCTACTTCAGTTTATTGCTGCATCATTGTCATGATTTCCCCTTTATTAGAAAATAAATACTTCTGATACACAACTTCTTAAAACAAAAGTAGTGTTTAACAATTATGTTGTCCCTGGGATTTAGTTCACTGGTCTCTTTGGCATCTAAACCCTATTAATATTTCAGAATATTCTTCTTTTTTTTTTTTGAAACGGAGCATGGCTGTCACCCAGGCTGGAGTGCAGGGGCACGTTCTTGGCTCACTGCAGCCTCTGCCTCCCAGGTTCAGGCAATTCTTGTGCCTCAGCCTCTTGAGTAGCTGGGACTACAGGCATGTGCCACTACACTGGGCTAATTTTTTTTTTTTTTTTTTTTTTTTTTTTGTATTTTTAGTAGAGATGGGGTTTCGCCATGTTGGCAAAGCTGGTCATGAGCCCCTGACCGCAAGTGATTCACCTGCCTTGGCCTTCCAAAGTGCTGGGATTACAGGCATGAGCCACAGTACCCGGCCTAGAATATTATTCTAATTTCTAAAGAAAGATTCTCCAAGAAATGCACAGCACTTAGTAGCAATGGCAATTTTTTAAATAAGGTGCAAATTATCTTTCTTCCTTGGCCCTGGATGATGATTGTGTCCTTTGGTTTAGCCTCTTGTATGTGCAGTTTAGGCAAAGCAACTGCTACCTTCTATTTCTGTTTCTACCTATATAACATTTTTCTTATGGGGATCAGATTTCTCAGGAGGCAATCCAATGTGTTATTGCTAGTTACTTCCTTTTCAAATTTCTCTCCTCCATACACACATATTCATTCATCTTACACATATTTATTATCTTTGTATGCCAGACATAATCCTAGGGATGCATCTTGGGATATGTGAAGAAGCAAAACCAACACAGATCCTTGCCCCTGTGGAACTATATTCTAGTAGGGAGAAAGGTCAAAAATTAATAAGCTTATCTCGACTCTGGATACATTGACAAATCTATTGATAAATGGAAAAGTTTCTGGCACATTGTAGTTATTCAGTAAATTTTCTTGCTTTGAGAAATTGTTTTATTGCTAGGAAACACATAAAAATAGTTATATTTCTACTGATGGAAACTGAATCCAAAGGTTGGACTAGATTTGGATGATTAAATAAAGATAAGAAAATACCAGCTAATGGGATCATGCTAGGCATTGGAAGATACCTTCTTTGCAAGAGGTCAAGACTGACAATATAATCCCTTCTTAAGTTTTTCAAAATTTGTACCTTAATTTAGTAGGTTTTTGTAGTTGGAATTTCTGGGGGAGGGCATTAGGGATGGGTGGAAACCCAATACCATTTTGACCAAGCACAGATTTAAACATATTCTTAAATAATGGGACCTGATATCTGTTTAAAAAATTTAATCATAAAAATATTCTTGACTAAGTACTATAGGCCATCTGTAAGCTTCCATTTTCTTTTTGGCTTTCATAAAATAATGGACATTTCAAGCCAAAGGCATTAGAGATACTCTGATCTTTTTAATCTCTTCTTGGAATTTGATAACCCCTTGAAAATCTGCTGAAAGCCATAGAGCCTGTCACTCCAAAATTTTATATATACATGCATTCTGCTCTAAATTTGAGGTAATTTGTAGAACCCATGAATCTCTTCAGTGGCTCTCAGATCTGACCTAGGTGTAGTCTACTCTGTTCATTTTACACATGAAAATATAGGATGCAAGTAAGTTTTGATTTATATAAGACCACACAAGTAGTGAATGGCAGCCTAAAAATCAAAAAGTCTAATTCCTGCCTACTCTGAATTCTTTCCACTCAATACCCATTTCTATTTGTCTAGAGATGCATTAAAAATCACCCCAACACTCAGAGGCTTAAACAACAACTTGTTATTCTCTTCTGCTCCTGATGTTTGATTGGGTTAAACTGGATGAGTCTCACCTGGAATCTCTTACGTCGTTGTAGTCAGATCACAGCAGGGCTGAAGTCATCTGAAGGCATGGCTGGGCTGGATATCCAAGATAGTTTCTTCACTTATATGGCTGACATGTCTGCTAGGTTGGCTGTAATAGCTGTAAGCTTGGTATCTTTCTTTTCCCTGCAGCCTCTTTACATGGTTAGCTCTTACAAAGCGTGGCAGTCTCTTACAGGGCAAGTGACTTCCTCCAAAGTGAACATTTCAGAAGACCTTGACAGAAGCTGCAAGATGTATTATGACCTAGCCTTGGAAGTCATGCAGCATCATTTCTGCTGCATTTTATGGGTCTAAAAGTGAGTCACAAGGCCAACACACAATCGTAAGAGGATGCGAGTCCATAGGGGTATAAATACTGGAAAGCATGCTTCATTAGGGAGCCATCTTTAGAGGCTCCTACCCAGTTAACTGGGTACCACCTACCCAGTTAAGTGTTGGCCATATCTGTCTTTTGGGAGAGAACTTCTTTAATAACATAGGAATTTACTTGCAAGTTATTCAAAATGTGAATATTTAAATTGTAATATTGAAAATGATATATTTTTCAATAGAGTCCATAATTTTTTTTTACTTAATATTAAAATGGAGGTCATAATACCTTAAAGAAATAATCTCAGGGAATTAAGAGCTTGGATATTTTGTCTTTTATATCCTTATATTTTGAACTAGACCTCAAAAATATATAGGCAGATTTAATCCAAGCTCTGTACTAGGATGTCCATCTATGCTTCCTGGTAATTGAATTCCACTGACTGACATAATTAGGCCCTATCTGTTAAACCTGTTGTGTCAAAGTGTTCTTGAGTGTCTTCATTTACATATTTCCAACATTGCAGAAACAATAATAATAGTTGGTTCTGTCAAGGCCCATTGTAGAATGCTTTTATTCTCTGATTGACGGTGGTAATAATTGATACTATGTGTCCTTTATATTAGTGTAGTTGTTTATTTGGCATAATATTTTGCAAAATGTGCACCAAAAATCCTTAAAAAGTGTTTTGGTAAAAGTACCATCATCCATTTTTCACTCTTGTCATCTCAAATGGTCTGGATCAAACTGTCCCTAAATTAGTAGACTAGAAAAATAGCAATCTTAGTCTCTTGTTTCAGATATTCCTGGTCTCTATAGTTATTTCTCTCTATAGATATTTCTAGTTTATTGAGTGGCAGCTATACTTTAAAATACCAAAGAAAATATACTTTTTCTGTCAGCTCATTTCTTAAATTTAATTAGGAAGGCTTTGTGATACTATTTAGGAACTAAGTAAATGGATGAGAAATGGATGTAGCATAAAATAATTCAGAAATAATGGAAGATTAAGGACTTAAGTACCCCCTAAATCTTACTTACTGCCTCTGTTTCTTCAGTTAAGATATATATATGTGTGTGTGTGTGTGTGTGTGTATGTATATGTGTGTGTGTGTGTATATATATATATATATATATATTTTTTTTTTTTTTTGAGATGGAGTCTCACTCTGTCACCTAGGCTGGAGTAAAATGGTGCGAGCTCAGCTCACTGCAACCTCCACCTCCTGGATTCAAGTGGTTCTCCCGCCTCAGCCTCACGAGTAGCTGGGATTACAGGCGTGCGCCATTATGCGCAGCTAATTTTTGTGTTTTTGTAGACACGGGGTTCCACCATGTTGGCCAGGCTGGTCTCAATTTCCTGTCCTCAGGTGATCTGCCTGCCTTGGCCTCCCAAAGTGCTGGGATTACAGGCGTGAGCCACCACGGCCGGCTTCAGTTAAGATATTAATGCTAATCAGAGTCAGCTAAGACTTATTTGAGGTTATTTGAGGAGGATTAATCAGTAGATCTTTTCTGTCTGATTTTTTTTTAAACAGCCATTATAAAATAAATAAGACAGAGGAGGACTGAAAGATTACCTTTATTACTGATAAAGGTGATATCAGAGAATATGGACAGGGAATCTTCCTAACACTGAGTTCCGGGATCAGGCAGATTTACCTACCCAATCCTGGAAGCAGTAGACAAGGACAGTCCTGGAAGGAGTGGCACAGGTCCAGGCACAGATCACAAGGACAACTTGTGATCTCTGTAAACATCCAGCTCCCGAGACAAAAAAAAAAAAAAAAAAAAAAAAAAAAAAAAAAGAGAGAGAGAGAGAGAGAGAAGGGGACTGAGTGACTTACGCTCAATTTCTGCTTCTAAACCCACCAGAAGAAGAAAAACAGCTCTGCACCTCCCTTAGAAAGCAGTAAATAAGGGGACCATGATAAACAGAATTTCAGGATAATGGGACTCCACAAGTAAGGACAACAAGAAGGATGCATTTTGCCACTAATATTCCCCAGCTTTTTGTTATTGTAACATCTTAGGATTCATCATTTAACCAGTAATGAGAGAGTATATTAAAAGATTCTCTTACTTTCCTTTTCCAGTCAACTTCCTATTTTAATATTCTTTCTGTTCTACTATCCTGATGAAAAGATGGGGACCTTCTTTTTGTGCATAAGAGTGACCACTGGATGCTCTAAGAAACGCTTTCCTATTTACTGACTGGGTCTGAGTAATAATTTTTTCCCATTGAAGATTATTACAAAAGCCTTTGACATCAATACCCTATTTAAATTAGCCAGTGATAAACCTAGCTTAAGGAATGAATAAGATTGGGTATCAATGCAAAAACTGTTCTACCTGCAGATTGAAGGTTCAAGCACTACTTCCAGGATCTTTCTTCTCTATATTTTATTCCATAAGAAAAGCTTCTGCAATAAATATATAGTAAATATTTCCAAGCCCCGAAAATGTATGGTATAGTGCTATATTTAGCTTCTCTGTATTTTAATAAAAAGTTTTGTAAAATATAGTTTCAAGTTCTCTCATGCATGGCGACAGCTATATCTGCGACATCATTCATTCACTCAATGAGTAGTTACATCGAGTTCCTAGTATGTGCCAAATATTCTAGAGCACTTCTGTTATTTAGTAATGGATTTTAAAGAAATGTCATGAGGAAAACGTATCAACTAAAGGGGATGAGACAGAATAGAAGACCTGTTTTAGGCAGAGAAGTCCTCTTCAATGAAGTTGCAAATGGTTAGCGCACTTAGTGAAGAAATGAGTCATGGAGACGTCGGACTGATTGTGGAACTGCATGCCAGACAGAGAGAAGTGTAGATGCAAAGGCTCTGAGGCAGAAACATGATAGCATACAACTTGCATTAGAATGTGGGCAAATGTAACAAAAGGACTGCATATTTAGTAACAAGAAAAATATCAGAATATTTTACTAAAAATTACGCTCTATATTATAGATGCTTCTTTTCTAATAATCATGTAATTAAAGATCAGTCATGTTTCTCTTCAATAATTTGAAATAGCTTTATTGAAATGTCATTTACATACTTCAGAATTCACCAATTTTGTGTTTACAAGTCATTTTTTTTTTTTTAGTAAGATTATAGAGCTGTGCTATCTATCGTCACCACAATACAAATTTAGAACATTTCCATCATCCTCAAAAAGATACCTCGTGTCCATTTGCAGTTAATCTTTGTTCCAGGTTTGTGGATTTGCCTTTTTGGACATTTAATATAATTGGAATCATACAATATGTAGTCTTCTGGCTTCGCCTTCTTTTGCTTAGGGTAATATTTTTGAGTTTACTCCAAGTTTTAGCATGCATCTACTATTTATTACTTTCTGTTGCTGAATAATATTTTATTAATGGATAAACATTTTGTTTATTCTTTCACCCATTGTTGAAAATCTGGATTATTTTACAATTTTTTTTGTCTATTATGACTAATGATGCTATGACATTCACATTCAAATATTTGTGTGGATATATGTTTAATCTCTTTGGATATCTAAGAGTGGAATTGCTAGATTTTATGGTAAATTTTTTTTTTTTTTTTTTTTTTTTTTGGAGAAGGAGTCTTTGCTCTGTCACCCAGGCTGGAGTGCAGTGGCGCGAACTCGGCTCACTACAAGCTCCGCCTCCTGGGTTTACACCATTTTCCTGCCTCAGCCTCCCGAGTAGCTGGGACTACAGGCGCCCACCACCACGCCCGGCTAGTTTTTTGTACTTTTAGTAGAGACGGGGTTTCACCGTGTTAGCCAGGATGGTCTCCATCTCCTGACCTCGTGATCCGCCCGTCTCAGCCTCCCAAAGTGCTGGGATTACAGGCGTGAGCCACCGCGCCCGGCCGGTAAATTTATTTTTAACTCTTTATGAAACTGCTAAACTGTTCAATGTGGCTACATGATTTTACATACCTAGCAGCAATATATATGCAGGCGCTGGTTTCTCCACATTCTAGCCAAGGTTTGTTATTGTCTGTCTTCTTAAAATATGGCCATCATTGTGAGTGTGTAGTGATATCTCATCATGGTTTTAATTTGCATTTCCCTAAACAGTAATGTTTCTGATCATCTTTTTATATGTATATAGCTATTCCTTGTGTATCTTCTTTGATGAAATGTCTTTTCATATCTCTAGTGAATTTTTAATTGAGCTGTTTCTTTTATTGAGTTTTAAGAATTCTTCATCTGTTTGGGATTCAAATCTTTTCTCTTAAATATTATTGTAAAATATTTTCCTTGTCGATGGCTTACATTTTCATATGTTTGTGGTTTTTTTCAGAAACAAAAGTTTTTAATTTTGATAAAATTCAATTTATCAGTTTTTTTGTGTATGTCATGCTTTAAGGCCAGGAAGTTTTTTTTTGTTGTTATTGTTGTTGTTTTTTTTTTTTTTCTGGTTTCTTCTAAACATTTATCGATTTAGTTTTACATTCAGGTCTGTGATCAGTTTTGAGCATCTTTTGTTTATGGTGAGAGGCCAGCATCTAAATGTATCTTTTAGTTAATGGATATCTAATTGTCACAGCACCATTTGTTAAAAAGACTTCATTTCTCATTTAAATTGCTTTGGCACCTTAGTGAAAAAAAAAATCAATTGACTGTAAATATAAGGGTTGATTGCAGGATTCTCAGTTCTGTTCTAGAGACTTTTCCAAATTGTCTTGATCACTGTAGCTTTACATTGTGCTTTGAAATACAAAAGTGTATGTCCTCCAATTTTGTTCTTCCTTTTCAAAGTTATTTTGCCATTCTCTCTCCTTTCCTTATAAATTATAAAATCAACTTGTAAGTTTCTTCCAAAAAAAAAAAAAAACCTGCTGGCATTTTTATAGAGAGTATGTTTAATATGTAGACATATCTAAGGATAATTTCCATCTTAACTTACTGAGTTTTACAGTCTATGAACATGGAGTATCGTTTCCTTTATTTGGTTCTTTTTTAATTTCTCTCAGTGATTTGGTAGTTTTCAGCATATAAGTCTTGTGCTACTTTTGTTAAAGTTCTTAATGTTTTATTCTTTTTGATACGATTGTTAATGAAATTATTTTCTTAATTTCATTTTTGTATTATTCATTGCTAGTATATAGAAGTATAATTGATTTCTGTTTATTGATCTTGTATTTGGCAACCTTGCTGAACTCATTCATCAGTTTTGCAGTTTTTGTGGGTTTCTGCAGATTTTCTGTATATAGGATCAACAATCCATGAAGAAAGACAGTTTTACATCTTACTTTCCAGTAAGATGGATGACGTTTATTTATGTTTCTTAACTCACGGTACTGGCTAGAACCTCCAGTACAATGTTAAATGGAAATTGTGAGAGCAAACAGCCTTACCTTGTTCTTGATCTACGGGGAAAAGCATTCTGTCTTTTACTGTCAGGTATGATATTAGCTGCTTCATTTTACAGATGTTCTTTATAGTGTTAAGACAGTTTTCTTCTGATCCTTTTTGGTTGAGAGTTTCTACCATAAATACGTGTTGGGTTTAGTCAAAAATGTTTCTGCATCCGTTGTGATAGTCAATTTTCATTGATTGTTCTATTAATATGGTGTATTACAGTAAATGATGAAGAGATATTAAACCAACCCTTTATCCTGGGATAAATTCCACTTATAATTCTTTCTATGTGTTGCTGGATCACTTTGCTGATATATTGTTCAGATTTTTGTGTCTATATACATGATGAATATTGGTATGTAGTTTTCTTATGATGTTTTGTCTGGCTTTGCTACCCAGGTAATACTGACTTCATAAAATAAATTGTTAATTTATCCTCTGTAGGAGTTTATGAAGAACTGGTACTGTTTCCTCTCTAAATGATAGAACTTACAAGTGAAGCTATCTGGGACTGGGCTTTTCTTTGTGGAAATATTAAACATACTCCCTATAAAATATTTTTGTGGAAATATTAAACATACTCCCTATAAAAATGCCAGCAGGTTTTTTTTTGGAAGAAACTTACAAGTAGATTTTATAATTTATAAGAAAATTACTAATTCAATTTTTAACATAATTCTGGGTAGATTTAGATTTTCTGTTTCTTCTTGATCCATTTTTTGATCGTCATTTGTGTCTTTTTCGGAATTTTTCCATTTCATCTAAGTTGTCTACTTTGTTAGCATCATGTTTTTCAATGAATGCCTTTATAAATCTCTGTATTTCTCTAAGGTCAGTAGTGATGTTTCTTCTTTCATCCTTGATTTGGTAATAGAGGTTTTTTCACTTTTCTTTCTTTTTTTTGTCAGTCTAGCTAAAGGTTTGTCAATTTTATTGATCTTTTTAAAGAACCAACTGATGTTTTATTGATTTTTTTTCTCTTGTCTTTCTATTCTCTATTTTGCTGATTTCCACTCTGATCTGATCTTTCTTATTTCCTGCCTTCCTCTTGCTTTGAGTTAATTTGATTTCTTCTTTTCTTTCTAAAAATGCAAACTGAAATCATTGATTTGAGAACTTTTTTATTTTCTACTATAGTGCTTAAAGCTATATATTTTCCCAAAGCACTACTTTAGCTGTATCCAATGAATTTTATTTCTTGTTATTTTCATTTACCTCACACTATTTTCTTTCTGTTTATTTATTTATTTATTTATTTATTTAACTTATTTAGAGACAGGGCTTCACTTTGCTCCCAGGCTGGGGTACTATGGTGTGATCATAGCTTACTGCAGCTTTGAACTCATGGGCTCCAATGGTCCTCCCACCTCAGCCTCCCAAGTAGCTGTGACTACAGGTGTGCACCACTGTACTTGCATCTTATGTCTGTTCTTCAAGTCCTTCTTTATTGCTTTCTTTGTGATAAATATTGTCTAGTCTTATTTTCATTCCTTTATTTACTTCACACAAACACACACTCAAATACACAAATACAGTTAATTATTAGTGGTGTTGTACAGATTAAAAATGCACTTTAAAATTTTTTTTTGTAGAGAAGGGGTCTCACTGTGTAGCCTAGGCTAGTCTTGAACTCCTGGCCTTGCCTTTGCCTCTCAAAGTACTGGGATTATAAGTATGAGCCTTTGCACCCAGCCTAGCTCTCACTATTTTCTAATTTTCTCTGTGGTATTTTCTTTGACCTATGGGTTATTTAGAAATGTGTTTTTAATTTCCAAATATTTACTGATTTTTTAAACTTTCTTCTGTTATTTATTTATAATTTAAATCCATTTAGATTTAATCTAATTTAGACTGGATTTGGTGGCTTGTGCTTGTAATCCCAGCACTTTGGGAGGCCAAGGTAGGAGGATCACTTGGGCTCAGAAGTTCGGGGCTAGCCTGGCCAACATAGTGAGACCTCATTTTCTGTTTAAAAAATAACCAAAAAACCAAAAAATTAGTTGACCTGGTGATGTGCACCTGTGGTCCCAGCTACTTGGGAGGCTGAGGCAGGTGGATCAATGGAGCCCAGGAGGTTGAGGCTGTAGTGAGCCATGATTGTATAACTGCATTCCAATCTGGGTGATAGATTGAGACCCTGTCTCAATTTTTTAAAAATCTAGTTTAAATCATGCTCTCAATGATTTCAAATCTCTTGCAATAATGAAAACTTTTTTATGGCTTACCATATGATGTATCATGGAGAATGCTCTATGTATACTTGAAAACAGTATGGATTCTGCTGGAAGAAGCATTCTATAGATTTTAGGTCAAATGTTTGACAACGTTGTTCAATTCTTATATATCCTGGCTAATTTCTAACTCTCTTAAGATTTCTATTGCATGATACATCTTTTCCATCATTTTGCTTTCAACCTATTTGTGTCTTTAAAGTGTATTTCTTATAGTCAGCATATAATTAAATCTTTTTTTAAAAAATCTTGTCTTACAGTCTCTCCCTTTTGATTATAGTATTTCATGCATTTATATTTAATGCAGTTATTATAGGGTTGGATATATACCTGCCATTTTTCCATTTTTTTCTATGTATCTTATATCTGTTCTTCAAGTCCTCCTTTATTGCTTTCTTTGTAATAAATATTGTCTAGTCTTATTTTAATTCCTTTACTTACCACACAGAAACACCAAAATACACAAACACAGTTAATTATTAGCGGTGTTGTAGATATTACAAATGCATCTCAAATTATCACAATGTAGATCAGTTGGATAGTAACCTAATTTTTTTTAAATATAGAGACTTTTCTTCATTGTAGTTCAGTCTTTCCACCTAGTTGTGCTATTATTACAATATATATTTGCATATATACTGAGAAATACAATATTATAATTATTGCTTTGTGTACAATCTTACGCCTATTAAAAAAGTTTGGAGAGAAAAGGATGAAAATGTATTTAATTGTAAAAATATTAACCCACATATTTACCTTTTCTTGCACTCTTCATTTCTTTCTGTGGATCGAAGTTACCAACTTCTTATCTGTTCTAATTTTCTTGTTCCATTTTAGTTCCATTCTCTCTACCTCCTTTTTGCTAGCATATACATGATATTTATGTATTATATAATATAAATATGTATTACCCTAATAGATATACAACACACAACATGCATATATAAGACATCTTCATATGCTGTGAGCCCAAAAATACAGGTTTATAATTATTTTATGAAATTGTCTTTTGTAAACTCACTAAGAGATGATATTAGAAAATAAATGTGTTTATATTATCTTTATATTATCTTCATAGTGCTCTTTATTTCTTTAAGTGGAATCAAGTTGCCAGCTGGTATCATTTTCTTTTAGGCCAAAGGACTTTCTTTAGTATTTATTATAAGAAAGGTATAGCAATATAACAATACTTTCTCATTATTTGTTCACCTGGAAACATCTTTGTTTCTCCTTCATTTTTTGAAGGATAGCTTTGCTGTATGTAAAATTCTTGATTAGCAGTTGAGTTTTTTCCTGTAGCACTTTGATTACTGTATAGTATTATAATTATTGCTTTATATAATTGTCTTTTTTAAGGTAAAAGACTCTTTATTAATTGTTGTTAAGCTTTATTGAGGTATAACTGACAAAAAATTGAATATATTCTAGGTGTACAGTGTGATTTTTGATATATGTATACATTATGAAATGATTACCACAATTCAGCTAGTTAACATTATCTGTCACCTCAGATCCTTACCTTCTTGTGGTGAGAATACTTAATATCCATTCTCTTAGGAAAAGTTAAGTATATTGTACATTATTATACATTAGTATAATATACATACCATGTTGTATACTAGGTATCCAGAACTTATTTATCTTGTAAATAACCCCCACTTCACCCCCACTTCATCATTGGTAACCACAGTTCTACTCCCTGCTTCTAAGCATTCAGTTTTTAAAGATACTTCATATAAGTGAGATCATGTAGCATGCAGTTGTCTTTTAAATCACTTAAGAGAAGCAATGGTACACACACACACACACACACACACACCACACACACACACACACACACAGTCTTTTTTATTTACCTATATAAATGTCCTATCCTGCTGCTTCTGGTCTTTTTTTTTTTTTTTCTTCTTCTCTGATGAAGATTCTGCTGTTAAACTTAATGTGGTTATGTTTTATTTGAGTTATTTTTCTCTCGGTGCTTTTAAAATTATATCTTGGTCTTTAGCTTTTAATAACTTGATGATTATGTTTCTAGATATGGATTTCTTTTGTTTATCATACTTGTGGTTTGTTGAGCTTCTTGAATATATATTTAATGCTGCTCATTAAATTTGTGAAGTTTGTGGCCATTATTATACTTCAAATAATTTTTAACCCCACCCCCCTTTTTATTTTTTTGAGACTGAGTCTCACCACCCTGTCACCCAGGCTGGAGTGCAGTGGCATGATCTCGTCTCACTGTAACCTCCGCCTCTCAGGTTCAAGGAATTTCTTCCTCAACCTCCCGAGTAGCTGGGATTACAAGCCCCATCCACGACACCCAGCTAATTTTTGTATTTTAGTAGAGATGGGGTTTCATCATATTGGCCAGGCTGGTCTTAAACTCTTGACCTCGTGATCCACTAGCCTCGGCCTCTCAAAGTGCTGGGATTACAGGCGTGAGCTACCGTGCCCGGCCTTTAGCCCTTTTTTTTCCTCTTCTCTTTTTTCTGAGACTCCCATTATTCATATGTTGGTATACTTGAAGTATTCTCATAGGTCTTTGAGAAGGTTTTGTTCTCAATTCATCATTCTTTTTTCTTCTAACCTTCTTAAGGTAAGTTCAATTGATCTATCTTCAGAATTGCTCACTATTTCTACAGGCCAGGAAATCTACTGTTGAACCCCTCCAGTAAAATTTTCATTTCAGTTACTGTATTTTTTCAACTTTAGAATTTAATTTTTTTTCAGTCATTTTATCTTTATATTGATATATGTTTGATGAATCATTGTTGTCACATTTTCTGTCATTCTTAAAACATGGTTTAATTTCTTGTACATAATTGTCATAGCTGTTTTGAAGTTTTTGTTAGGCAAGTCTGACACCTGGGCTCCCTCATAAAGTTTCTATTCACTTATTTTCCCCCTGTGTTTGGGTCACCGTTTCCTATTTCTTTACATGTTTTGCAATTTTTCATTGAAAACTGTACAGTTTGATAATACAGCAATGCTGGGTTCTGACCTCTTCACCTTGCTTCCCCACCCAATAGTAGATGTTGTTGTTGTTTCTGTTTTTAATTTGATTAATGATTTGCCTGGCCTAATTTTGGAAATTCTATCTTGTCTCTCATGGGTATAACTGATGTCTCTGACGAATGTTTCTTTTTATAGAAAAATTTGTTTAATCTTTTCCTTTTAAGATCTGTCTTTCTAGGGTTTCCCCTAAATCGTTTTGGTGGTCAGACAATGATGTGTCAGAGGTTGTGCTTATTAAACACGTTGAGCCAGGAGGGGTTCTGTCCTTTGCTGATGGATCAGTGTTTGCATTGAGAAACACGTTGAAAGTTCAGGTAGTTGATGAATCTGCCCCATCTTTTACTTTCTTCCTGTATAAGGCATCACATTCAGGCAAACAGGAGTAGATAGCTAGGAATCTGTCCACAATCTCATGCTAATGTTTACAGCCTTCCCAACCCCCAGGATATGTGCGAGTTTATCAGGGCCCACTATGTCTGGTGCTTTCTTCAGATCTCCCCTATAAAATTTCTGACTGTAGGCAGGTCTATTTCTTATCTCCAGTATCTTATCTCCAGTATTGTATTATATCAGGCAAGCTGTGATATTGGCCTTCTCTGATTGTTGGCCATCCAAGATTGCTATGGTTTTTGACAGCACCTCAGGACATGGACCTTTTCAAGCTTAGCTCCAGATTATTTCTTCTCTGTTTGGTAGGAAAGCCGATGTCCCTTACAGTTTGCCATGTCTGGTAGAAATAGAGCAATAAAGAGCTTAGGGCTGGTGAATAAGGTGGGTGAAAACTGCTCAAGGATGCAATGCCACAGACTCTTACTATTTTTCTGAGGCTTAACAGATTTATATGAATAAGTATTTCACTATTTTTTTCTATGTCTTTAATCAATTTTCAGATCTGAAATGGTTGTTTTTGACAGTTTATGTAGCTTTGTCTTTGCTTTGTGAGAAAATATGCTGAGTTCTTCATGTGGCCATCCAAAAAGACTCTCCTTCAACATTTTCTTAAGGTGAAACTTGTATGACAAAAAATTAGCCATTTTAAAGTGTACAATTCAGAGGCATAGTCATTCACAGTGTTGTGCAATCACCACTTCTGTGTAGTTCCAGCATAGTTTCATCACCCCGAAAGAAAATCCCATACTCAGTAAGCAGCCATTCCCTATTTTCCCTTCCCATTAGACCCCGGCAACACAAACCTGCTTTTTGCCCTGTGCATGTACCTGTTCTTTGTATTTCATATAAATAGAATAATACAGAACTGGCAAATTCATAGGACATCTTTGCATCACATGTTTCTTTGACTTAGCATATTGCTTTGGAGGCTTACGTACATTGTAATATGTATTAGTAATTCATTTCTTTTCATGGCAAAGTAATATTCCACTGTGCATATATACCATATTTCATTTATCCACACATCTGCTCATGAATACTGGGGTTATTTTCATCTTTTGTCTATTATGAATAGTGTGGCTGCGAACACTTAATGTCCAAGTATTTTTGAGTACCTATTTTCAGCAGGATTGCTGAGTAATTCTATGTTTAACTTTCTGAAGACCCACCAAACTGTTTTCCACGGTAGATTTATCATTTTACATTCCCACCAGCAATGTATAAGTGTTTCAAATTCTTCACGTGCTCACCAACATGGAATTTCCATATTCTTTTTATTATAGTCATCCTACCAGGTGGGAAGCAGTATCTCATTGTGGTTTTGGTTTATATTTCCCTAATGACTAATAATATTGAACATCTTTTCTTTCTTCGAATTTTAAGCAAGAATCATGTAACAATCCAAGGATTAGATTTCAGGTCTCTGAATTTAAGTTTAGTAGCCTTTCGTCAGTACAACAGTATCTTCTACTACATGTTATATGATATTGTTTGATTTCCTAAATTTTCCCTGTCTTCATTCAATATACCCACACAGCGATAATGCAGTCCTGTCCTTATTAAATGAGTCATTCTAACAACTAAAATTAATTGAGAAAATAATTTTGTCTATATATTTGTAGGCTTATATTCCATGATGTGAACTGACATATATCCCAAGTTAAGGCAGACTAAAGGAGCTTTTATGGTGGAAAAGTTCACACTGGTCTTTATTCCATTAGAAGTTTAACTGCTACTGAAAATATCCACTTTGGTATCCAGACCTGAAAATGTTTTATAGGTGAAAAATATATAACTACTATGAGCAGAGTATTAGCTTTTAATATTATCACTATCCTTGTTAGTGTGAATTCTAAAATAAAATTGGATCCCTTTTAGGACTCAAAAAAATTTTGTGGTTGAGAGAGTCTTGCTCTATTGCCCAGGCTGGGATGCAGTGGCATGATCATAGCTCACTGCAACCTCCAACTCCTGGGCTCAAACAATCCTCCCACCTTAGACTTTCAAGTAGCTAGGACTACACACATGTGCCACCATGCCCACTAATTTTTAGGTTTTTTTTTGTAGACACAGAGTCTCACTGTGTTGCCCAGGCTAGTCTCAAATTCCTGACTTCAAGTGATCCTTCTCCCTTGGCCTCCCAAAGTGCTGGGATTATAGTCATGAGTCACTGTGCTCCTCCTTTAATGATTCATGTTAGGAGATATTAATGGCTGCTTTGCAAATTATTTATGAAATGTGATCTTTTTATTAATTTGTTTACTTACAAACTATT
Source organism: Macaca thibetana thibetana (assembly GCF_024542745.1). NCBI lineage: Eukaryota > Metazoa > Chordata > Mammalia > Primates > Cercopithecidae > Macaca > Macaca thibetana. Next base: position 24,092,113 of record NC_065588.1, on the reverse strand, counting down.
AAACAAAAAGCACTTTTTCCCATCAGTATTTACAGTCATAATCTATCTTGCTAAATGTCAAATGTATATATTTAAATATCACATCCTCCGTTTCATTTACTATGTGACTAATAAAAACTTAATAGACACTAATTGTTGTCAAATTTGCCAAGAAAAGACTCTCACAAATCTTGTTAGTTTTGAACATTCTGTTCATTTTGGAGCATATAATGTATCCCCAGCAGGGACTGTGCTTGGAAGCACCAGGGGCTTCTTGGAAGAAAATATAGTTGGCACGTATTGGGTCAACCATAATCATCCCTTGCAAAGATTGATTCTGGACATACTGTAGGTAATAGCCATATTTTTATACTGTCAGGATTTATGGCATTTTGTGATCCAATTGTTCTAGACATTTTGTCTATCAAATTATGGCCATCTACAGAGAGGAGTACAGTAACAGCTTGATTTCTCATGTTACACCAATAGCACAAAAAAGCTCATTCCAACTTTTCCATATTTATCTATGAAGGTTTGGGAAATTTGCTAGTAAACCTCATCTAGTGACCAAAACTGTAGAAGTATTAGCCTAGCAGGGAAAATAGTTTTATTGTTTTCTTAATTTAGAGCTCTCCTCTCTCCTCCTGCCCACACACCTCCCATGCCCCACCCTGGCCCCCACCATGCTTATGTGTGAGCTTTCTCCCCTGAAAGAATGAATACAGACAATAAGAAGTTAGGGCAAAATTACAGAGAAAATAGTATTGGTCACATAATCCTTGAATACCGTAATAATGTCAAACAAAAAGAATCCATATATTTAGATGTTGACAAAAGGCACATATATTGATGTAGGTATCTGTATCTATATATCTATCTATACACATTCATACACATGTTGGAGGAAATAAGATTATTCAGTCAAATTTATATAACAAAAGGGCTAATTTATTACTCTTCTTTAAAATTTGAAAGTTACTTGAAGTTTTTTTATATAAGTAAAATTCAAGTAACAATTCCTTTAATTTCATTTTACTATCTGTTCTTCATTTTTGCTCTGTATTTTTCCTTTACTATCATACTTATTTTAGTATTTTTATGTGTCTTCACTCATTCACATCAGATTTCCCTCTCATGCTACACCATTATGGAAACACTCCTTTTTGTTGTTTTTGTTTTATTTTGTTTTTGGGGACAGGGTCTTGCTCTGTTGCCCAGGCTGGAATGCAGTGGTGCCAGTGGTGCGATCATGGCTCATTGCAGCCTCGACCTCCTGAGCTCAAATGAATCTCCCACCTCAGCCTCCAAAGTAGCTGGGACTATAGACACACGCCACCACAGCCAGCTATTTATTTATACATACATACATACATACATGCATAGATACATATATACATACGTTTTGTAGAGAGGGATTTTCTTTATGTTGCCTAGGCTGGTCTCAATACTCCTGGCCTCAAGTGATCCTCCTCCCTTATCCTCCCAAAATGGTGAGATTACAGGTGTGAGACACTCTAGCCAGCCAAAAATATTTTTTTCATATCTATTGCTTCTCACATTTTCTGTCACTACACTTTTCTTTATGTAATATCTTAAAAGAATGTTTTTTTCAAAAGATTCCTGAAAAAGCCTTTCTCGTTTTGGATTCCATGTGACTGTTGGCACAATGGAGGAGTATGTTGGGGATGGTAAGGGAAAGATTACCAAATCTGGACCACAGAATTATCTGGGAGAAATAGTGTCATGTTGACAGTCTGAGATGAAGTCATGATGACCATTTTGAGTCCTATCTCCTTTTACAGCATTGACTTGCTTTGTTGCTCCAACAGAAAAATAAACATTGCCTCTTGGGGCTAAATCCATTTGTGTATTCTTGAACTAGATTAAAGGTAGATACCAAAATGTCTATGTTTTTTTTTCTTTGCTTTTAATATTAAGACTCTGATTTACCAAAGTTCTGTTCTTTAATATGGCTTATTTGTTGTATTTAAAAATAAGTAATTTGGAATATGGCTTTATGCCACTGTGAAGTCAGCTTTTTAAAGCTGAAATTCTGTGTTTCATTGATTGTCTGTCTCATATGTTTATTATTTTGAACAGTGTCAACTGTCTGAGATCTCTAGCCTATAGACCAGAGTGTAGGTTATAACAAATTATGAGTATTAAATGCTCAGTTACTGCTTCTGTTTATCTAGTACAAGGATGAAGTAAATTTCTGTGGAACTGTCCCAATCTTCTGAGTAGAGTTAATTGTCAATATACTCATTGGTAGGAAGGGGACCAAGAAGACTAGAAGGAGAAATCACATACTATAATTATTTTGTCAACCTTCTTTTTTCGTTCACATATTCCACTACAGAGTGGTTGAGTAGAGGCAATACCAGCACAGAGTCTGTCTTTTGTCATGCATGCTTGATGGCTATGACATACAGCCATCTCACCAAATTTTGAGTGGAACTTACAATTCACTTTGGCTTTGGGAAGCTCATTACTATGAAAGAGAAGTTTCCCTTTCTTTTTTGGTGTTTAAAAGTTACTATGTTATATAAAACAGACCTCAAAGAAGAAAATAAATATATTTGAATGGTCATCTATGCAGGCATTCTTCAGAGTGCTAGAAGCAATTATTTCTTGACAATGTACAAAACGATTATTGAACAGAAAGGGAGAACTCATGAAAAAAGTTTTCTGAAAAGTAGATGATGCATTTATGGCATAAAAAAAGATTAAACATCTGGTGATCATTATTATTTTAATAATTCACATTATAAAAGAGTTGTTAATGACTACTTTACAAATTATGTATGAAACCTTGTCTTTTTTAAGTTTGTTTACTTACATAATTTGACTTTGAAATAATGTAAGTATGATCAAATTAATAAACTGATTAGGGAAGCAATCTTTTTTGTGGCACATTAGTTTCTGTGCAAATTTACTAAAGTAATTTTCTACCTGAGGAAAATATGGAGAAAAATCTAGCTTTAAAAAATATATCATTGTTAACTAAAGATGCAATTAAGGGTATTGCCAGACCAACTTCCTTTAAGGGTGTTGCCAGACCAAAGCTCCTCAAAAAATATTTAGAAGCTACTGACCTGTAGATTTTTAGGAATTTTATGAGGGAAGGCATTTCTTTTCTTTAGTAAGCCCCAACCAATACTGATCTGGGTTTCCTAGGGCTGTCAGTTTCTTATTTTTGTTTTTGCTACTGATGATGATGAAAGATGCATGAGGGTACAGAAAAAGCAATTTTTGGAAAGCTGCGTAGTATAAAATAAGATTTCATATTGCTTCTTTCTTTTCAGAGCTAAAGATATTCTAACAAGCGATACCTGGAAATTATCAAAAAGGTAGTCTTAAAACCAGATTAAAGTGTTATCAGAATTATGGATTAGACTAGGAAGTATTCTTTTCATGTGACAATTTGGTCTATATAATTTGTGTTCTATTCTTTTCAGTACTCGTACTGCATAATTATGTATAAAGTAAAAAAAAAAAAAAAAACCTCCTGTATTTGTCTATCTGGTTACTGTATTTGATTCACTGTGTTCTTTTAATACATTATTTTATTATAAAATGAAGGAAATTGAAGTAGTTAAAATTACTACCTCCTATGAAAATATTGATTATAAATTTCTTAGTATCTATAAAACAGCATTTAATGTAAATTTATAATTCCTTATTTGTAGTTTTGAATTTTTTGTAATTTATTTTATAACTGGAAAATTGGAAAAAATATCTTAAAATTTTTAGTAATTCATTTTTGGAAAATCTAAACTAATCTGACGTGAGGTTATTTGTGTAAATACATATTTTACTGCAGAAATATCTATATATTTGATTATGAAGTATTACCCCAGACCTCACTAGTAGTACTGTATGATATGCGGTAAATATATTTCTTTTTTATTTTTATTTTTTTAGAGAGAGAGACAAGGGCTTGCAGCCTTGACGTCCTGTCTTTAGGGATCCTCCTACCTCAGCCTCATGAGTAGCTGGGGCTACAGTTGCATGCTACCACGCCTGGCTAATTTTTAAAACAGTTTTTTGTAGAGACAGGATCTCACTGTATTGCCCAGGTTGGTCTTGAACTCCTGGGCTCAAGCGGTCCTCTCTCCTCAGCCTCCCAAAGTGCTGGGATTGTAGACATGAGACACCATACCCAGCCTTATATTTCCATAACACATTTTTTTCTCAGTATTACGAAGCTCATTTGGCCTCTACGGATTTGGATAAAGGATCTTCCAAATAGATCTTCACCTATATTAACAGTTAAATTTAAGTCTATCAGGATCATAGAAAAAAATGCCAAAAATGTTCTAGTCTGGTTTTATTGTTACTTAAGATTTCTATTGTGTAGCATCTTTCACTAACTCTTAGTGAAGCTTTCTATTTTGTATCAGATAACATCTGTTCAGCAAACACTGTTAAGCAACTATGATGTGCTAGGCATGGGTAGGTGCTTAACAGTGTTGAGCTTAAATGCCTAAAGAAATAGACAACGTCTGTTCCCTCAAGAAGCTTAGAGACTTAGCTAACAAATAATACACATGAATACATGGAATAATAGAAACATGTAGAAGATACAGAAGTATAGGATGGAATAGAAGTGATGAGGTGATGTTTCTTTCTTGGCATGAAACAATTAGGAGAAGGAAGAATGGGAAGTAGAAGAAAACTAGAGAAGGTTTCACAAAGAATGTGATGCAATTTTCAAAATACATCATAGTTAAAAGAAATAGCCTGCATATATCACAGATGTCTGAAGTGACCTAGTGTTTGTAGGGAAGGACAAGTAATTGTATTGCAAGAGAATTATGGGGAATGTGGTGAGAAACGTGCCTGGAGGAAAAGGCAGTGATTAGATCATCAAGGTCCTTGATTGCCACACTAAGGAGTTTAGACATGATTCTGTGGATAATGGGAAGCTGTTGAAGGGTTTATGGAGGTGAGTCCATTATTCTGTGATCCATTTTTCATCTTAAAAAGATGTCTTGCATAGTCTTGTAAAGATGGACCAGATGAAAATAAGACAGAGCCTATGTAAGAGAATAATGCAACTGAGGGGACAGAGGCCATAATCTATAGCTCAGTCTTTTGGTCTTAATTGGTCAAAATCTATCTTTCTTCCTTTTTGTATCTTCATTCCCTCCCTCTCTCCTTCTTTTCCCCTCTCCTTCTTTTCTTCCTCTTAATTAGAATTATATTGTGGTTAATAATGGCACTATCTCTTTCTATACTTGCAAATCTAATTAATGTTCATTTAAATAAAATGTTTTCCTTTGTACCTGAATATTTTCTATTTCTAAAGTGGAGGCACTTCTGATTGTATTTTAATATGCTTTCTTAGTCTGTTCAAGCTACTATAACAAACTACCAGAGACTGGGTACTTTGAACAATAGAAGTTTATTTCTTACAGTTCTGAAGGCTGGAACTCTGAGATCAGGGTGACAGCATGGATGGGCTCTGGTGAGGGTCCTCTTCAGTGTTGCATACTTCCTGCTTCTTGTATACTTACACTGTTGAGAACAAGTGTAAGAAGCAAGCTCTCTAGTTATAGTTGTAAGGGCACAAATCTCATTCCTGAGGGCTCCACCCTCATGACCTCATGTAACTGTAATTACCTCTCAAAGGCCACACCTCCTAATATCACTTTGGAGGGTTTCAATCTGTGAATTCTGGGAGGATACTGACATTCAGTTTATAACTTTTGCCATCTAGTGTTGATAGTTTCCATGTTCCTTTTTAGATGACTTTAATGTTTATAAACTATCCATTCAATATCCTATAGTCAAATCCTACTAAAAGTCTATTAAGATACTGATTGATTGATTGATTGATTGAAATGAAGTCTCACTCTGTCACCCAGGTTACACTGCAGTGGAACAATCTCAGCTCACTGAGCCTCCCAGGCTCAAGCGATCTTCCCTCCTCAGCCTCCCGAGTAGCTGGGACCACAGGCACGCACCACCATGCCTGGCTTTTTTTTTTTTTTTTTTTGGCAGAGACAGGGTTTTGCCATGTTGCCCAGGCTGGTGTCCAACTCCTGAGCTCAGGTGATCTACCTGCCTTGGCCTCCTAAAGTGCTGGGATTACAGACATGAGCCACCGCCCCTGGCCTCCTAAGCCACTTATTCACATGACCAAACTTTGTTCTTTATCATCACTCAGAAATATTCTACATCTGAAATAATAACTTCCTACTCAAGACTCTAACTACAATCTTCTATTCCTTTAAAGCTGCCACATCGTATAACTCTAGAAAACACTATTCATCTTGTATTCTGTGTTAGCACAACACTTCAGCTTAATGTGAATGTCTTCCACTGGAGTGGTGCAAAAGAGACTCTGTCTTGCTCCAACTAGAATTGTACCTCAGTGACTTAGAAAACTTCAATCCCTTAAGTCTTCCTTAGTCTGCCAACCCATCAGTCCCTCTAACTTCACTTAATTCCCTTTTGAATCCAAACCTATTTGAGTATCACTTCTCCTACTCTCTTGTGAGTACTTACAAATCTCACTTTGTTTTTCTACTATATTCACTTTGGTTTAAGTGTCCTTCTTTGTTTCTATACCTAACTTATAGCACTTCTGAAGGAAATAATATAATCATATTAATTAGTGCTTGCTCATTTATGGTTTTCTTCCTTAATTGGCCCCTTCCTATTCTTTTCTCCCACATCACTCTCAAATACTTTTGCTTGACCTTAGATGCCCATATCTCATATGATCCAAAAAAGTGAATACAAAATATTGAAAGCATTAGACATTAATTTCCTCAAATCCCAACCCTATAATGTTTAAACTATTGCCAGGGCCCATGGGCTCTTCAAATCCTTGCTGACTGTTACTACTCTGCTCACTCTAAAGGCTGGGACCTCCTTGCCTATGTTTCAGGCTCTCTTCTCTACTGATTTACTAGTCCTAGATGACTGAATGATGTCCCAGGTGACCCAGATGTCTGATAAGCATCTTAAGTATAACATGGCCACAATAGAACTCTTCATTTTTCCCACAGGCTTGCTCGTCTGTTTGTCACCTCCATTACTGTAAATAGCATGATCTCCTAAACACTTTTTCAACTCAAAAAGTTGTGAGTCATTAGGCCGGGCGCGGTGGCTCAAGTCTGTAATCCCAGCACTTTAGGAGGCCGAGGCGGGCGGATCACGAGATCAGGAGATTGAGACCATCCTGGCGAACACGGTGAAACCCCGTCTCTACTAAAAATACAAAAAAATTAGCCGGATGTGGTGGCGGGCGCCTGTAGTCCCAGCTACTAGGGAGGCTGAAGCAGGAGAATGGCGTGAACCCGGGAGGCGGAGCTTGCAGTGAGCCGAGATCGCACCACTGCACTCCAGCCTGGGGAATACAGCAAGACTCCATCTCAAAAAAAACAAAAACAAACAACAACAACAACAACAACAAAAAAAACAAAAAAACCAAAAAAAAACCGTTGTGAGTCATTATTGATTTTTATCTTTTATTCTTCCATTTTGAATCACCACATTCTTTGAACCATCCCCAAAAGATAATGCTAAGTTTTCTTTATTTCTGTTACATTACTTTAGTCAAACTACTCACTTGGATTACTATAATATTTTAAGTTTCTCTACTTCCATTTTCCCCCTTACAATCAATTATCCCTCCACTTAGCAGCTATGATGTTTTTCATAATATATATCAAACTGTATCGTTTTCTTGTCTTTAACCTTTCAATGAATTCCCATCATTTTACCATGTGTCTTAGAATCTGCCATGACGTTTTTGTTTTTGAGACCGGGTCTAGCTCTGTCGCCCAGGCTGGAAGGTGGTGGCCTGATCACCACTCTCTGCAACCTCTACCTCCTGGGCTCTAGAGATCCTCAAGCCTCAGTCTCCCTTGTAGCTGGGACTATAGGCGCACACCACCATGCCTGGCTAATTTTTGTACTTTTTGTGGAGATGGGGTTTTGCTATGTTGCCCAGGCTGGTCTTGAACTCCCCAGACTAAAGCAGTTCACCCACCTTGGCTTCCCAAAGTGCTAGGATTGTAGGCGTGAACCACCGCACCCAGGTCTTCATGATGTTGTTGTGGCTGCCTCTCTAAGACCACTTTGTACTCTCTACCTGCTACCCTACTGTTCTCCAGCTCCACAGGTCTTCTGTATCTCCAACACATCAAGTTTGCATTAAGGCTTACAACCGTTAGTGGTCCCACTGGGCCACTGGAGTGTACTTCTACCACTCTGTGCATGGCTGACTCCTCCTCGTTAGTCAGATCCCAGCCTAAATGTCATCATTTTAGAGAGGCCATCTCTGACCACACAACCTAGACACCCAGTCACTGTTGATCATGTCATTCATTTTAGTTCTCGGCATAGCAGTTGTCACCATGTGATCATTTTTTCTTGCTTATTTATATAGTTTTGTCTCTCCTTGTCTGTCTTATTTTCTGTGATAGTCACATCTTCTGGAGTAGTGCCTAACACTTAGTAGGCATTTAATAAATATGTTAAATCAGCAGTTGAAATCAGCCTTTTAAATGTATAGCAAGTAAAACCTGTTAATGAACTGAACTCTACTACATTCTGTACTTGAGAGAAGAAAGTAAATATTCTTTTTTTTCTAACAGAGTGAAAGTGATTTTTAAATGAGTCTTTAGGAGGAGCACAAAAGGAGGAGAAATTTAAAGTAGAATTTTAAGTTTTTTCTTTCCCAGAAGAGAATTAAGTATTAAAAAAAAAAAAAAGTTGGCTAATGTGATAAAATCTATAACACAAACCACTAAAGTATCAAAAATGGGGATTAAATCTTACTGGGAAAAATATAGTAGAGTTTACAACGTCGGTTAAAGATAGATTTATTGCTTACTCTGATGATGTCTTTGGTGGGCAGAATAATGCCCCTCTGAAAAGATATGCACATTGTAATCCCTACAACCTTAAATACGTTATATTATATAACAAGAGAGAAGTAAAGTTGAAGATGAAATTAAGGTTGCTAATCAGTTGACCTTAAATAAAGAGATTATCTTGGATTATCCAGATGTGCCCAATGTAATCACAAGCCCCCTTCAATGGGAAAGAAGAAGGCAGAGAGTTGTTATCTTGAGAAATACTCAATTTACCATTGCTGGCTTTAAACACCAAAGGGGAGCGTGAGCTGAGAATTTGGGCAGATTCTAGAAGCTAGAAAAAGCAAGAAGATGAATTCTTCCCAAGAACTTCCAGAAAAGAATAGATCCCTGCCAACACCATGATTTTAGCCCAGTGAGACCCATTTTGGACTTCCGACCACCAAGATAATACGTTTCTGTGGTTTTTAGCCATGAAGTTTGTGATAATTTGGTATCGCAGCAATAGGAAACTCATACAGTTTCCTTTTTGCTCTTCCTCTTGGGAAAAAAAAAATAAAGGAAGCATTTCAAGGAAGGGTAGTAGATATGTTTCTATGTGTATCTGTGAAGGCTTTTCACTTAGCATTGTTATTTCTGTTTCAAGTTTGTTTCTTGTGCAGAACCTTTTGGTCATGTGTTGTGGGAAAGCTTGGGCAAACTTGGCCAGTGCAATTTAATTACAAACTTTAAGTTATCTGCTTTTAGTGTGCACTGCCACTTATTATCCCTTAGAGATGGAAATGTATAAAATTAAAAAATACAGGCCAGGTGTGGTGGCTCATCCCTGTAATCCTAGCACTTTGGAAAACCAAGACAGGATGATCTCTTGAAGTTAGGAGTTTGAGACTACAGTGAACCTTGATTGCACCACTGGGCTACAGCCTGCCTGGGTGACAGAGTGGGACCTTGTCTTTAAATAAATTTAAAAAATAAAAAAATAAATAAAATAAAAACCTAATCGTCTTGATCTCCCCTATCTATATATAACCATTTTTATAATGGTAGATAGCATTTTCTCTGTTTACCTAAAAATGATGCACTTGAGGTTTGCGTTTGTCTTATAGAGGGGATCTTTAAAATACTTAAAGGAACAAACTATTTTAAAGCAATTTCAAATACTTTAACCCATTTATGCCTAATCCTCCATTATTGGAACGCTAAGCCTGCGGGAGTTATTTATATCCTGCTGCTCAAGGTCATTGACAAAGTCTGATTTTTCACACACAAAAAATTGCAACCTCTGGCATAAATGGGTTAAAATCGTATATTTACAAAGAAAGAGTTGATATACTAATCACAATTATTAGTCCATTACTTCAAATGCGTACTCAATATTTACCTTAGCAACATTTTAAAACTTTGGTTTGCTAGATCTATTGCAAAGTCTAATTTAAGCATATAGTGCTAATAAAATGACAGTGATAGGTTTACAGACTGAAAAGGTCTACAGTTTGAAATATACTCTTATTTTGGCATTTTCAACTCTTCTCTCATTCAAATAACTTTTGAGTTTCTCAGATGTGAGATAGTGACAATAAGAACACAGATTATACATCTCTATCCCGTCTCTCTTCACTACTTCACTATATTCAATGATCTAGTCATACTAAGACCCACTATTCCCCAAAATGGCCACATTCTCTTTTATAGAATTGTGAACACACTGTTGCTTTGTAGGAAATATGCCAACCTCCTTCCACCAACCAATGCTTCTACCCCTTGGTGGATTTCTGAGTCACCCAGAGCTCAGCTTCAGTTTATAAGTTCCTGCTCTAGAAAGTTTTCTGTGAGTGATCCAGGACTTAGCTAAATGCTTCTCCAGTGTTGCTTTGTGCTTCTTGTAGGCCCTTTTAATCTAAACTTACTCCTGTTGTAGCACTTAGCACAGCAGGCTGAAATTGGGTTTTCACTTTTCTGCGTCCCTCAATTTCTCTGAGCTTCCTTATGGCAGGGATTGTGCATTGTACATTATTATGTTAATATCTCTGATGCTTAGCGCAGTGTTGTCATATAAGGTGTTTTCAATAGAAAATTACTAAATAAATGAACCAGTAAATATGTAAAATACAGAGGAATGAAGTATTGAGAGAAATCAAAGGAGGAGAGGTTGGCCTTTTCTTCTTTACTCTGAACCTGTAGTCTCAGAACTGGAAAATAAGTTAGAAATCATGGTGTTTCTGGTATTGCCTCAGATCATTCATGTGGATTTGGATTTCCCAGGCTGCACATTGAGCTTTATTTTGTTGTTTTAATTTTGCTTCCTGTTTATATTTTAATTTTGCTTCATGTTTGTTTTTTGTTTTAATTTGTTTTACCTTAAAATGTATTTAGAGGATAATATTATAAACTTTTATCTTGAAAATATCCTCTCTTAATAATTTGGCTAATAATAAATTAGGACAAAATTTAAGGAAAATCTAGTTTGTAAGTTCTTGGTCCAAAAAAAAAAATAAATCTCTCTGCAATAACATTTTATAAATTCAGCTTTTCATAAATTGGAGTGTACTTATTTGTATAATTCTGAATTAATAAGGTTTGAGTGTATTCAGTAAATGATTTTAGATTTATGCTTTCAAGATATTTAGTAGCTTGCTCAAAAATCTTACGATGTCAACATAGGAAGGAAGTCTCCAGCTCATCTAGCCCAACCACTCACTAATTTTACAGATGAGGAAAAGTGATTCCCTTTTCTTCAACTAATTCTCATGAGACCTCCCGTGACAGCCACGAGCTTCAGAGGCCAGTTTTCTGACCCCATGGTTATTCCCATTATACAGAATGGCACAGTGTTACCATTCGATGCTTCGGCAAAAATTCTAAACTTCTAATCAGAAAGCATGATTTGAGCTTGGCACTACAACAAAAGTTGGAGAACCACTCAGGAAGATTAATATTCAGAGGGAAGCAGGTGATGCTTACAAACTCTAAAGTACCACATAGCCTGTTCAAAGTCTTCATATCACTGATTTAAAGCAGTGGGTAGGATGGCACCTGCCCATTTTTGAATACAGATGCTTAAGGGCTTCTCGTAGGACATGTGTATCAGGGCTTACTTAAAAAAAAAAAAAATGGACTCCAGATCCCAGTGACTACCAAACCTGAGAATTTTCTGCTTCTTGCTGTCCAAGACTAACTCAGGATCTTAATTGTGCTGGGCTAGTGGTTTACAAAAACCTGAAAAGTGCTGGTGAAGACCGAGCATGACACACCTACTACACTGTTCCATAGAGTAGCCAGTGGCTGCTGGCTGTCAAAAACATTGGCTATTAGCTACTGAGCACTTGAAATGTGGCTAGTCCAAATTGGGATGTGTTAACTATATACTGGATTCAAGGGCTTAGTAAGAAAATATAAATTTAAAGGATATTATTGTTACTATCAATTATGTATTGAATTTATTATATTTTGGATGTATTGGGTTAAATAAATTATTAAAATTATTTTCATCTTTTTACTTAAATGTAACTACTTAGAAAACATAAAGATTATATGTGTGATTTGTATATCTGTTTCTATCGGACAATTCTACTGTAAGAAGTAGTTAGGGTAGGTAACATAAAACCTCTAGCGTCAGCGACCACTACAAGGAATCTCAGTCACCAAAGCACGATTACTGCAAATTATATATCATGCAGCATTTCTGGTTTCCTCAGAATGGTGACCAGTGTATCCCAGCAGAACATTTTACATTTTTTATTATATAATGGATCTTTAGACACTCTTATACACGTCTCTGAATGGATATTTGGCAAAAGTATATACTTACACAAAAAGAAAAGCAATGATTCTTCTCCAGTTCTCTGTACCATATATTCCCATGAAAGAAGTGTAAACCTTATGCCCACTGGAATGTTACAGCATTCTAAGTTTTACCTATTTCACAGGTAGACCTGGCATCTATTCTGGTGAGGGTGAAAATCCTGAAGGAGAGATAGTCATTTTTCTGGCGGTCATGAAAATTGGCTTTTCTGAAAAGGAGATAGTTTATGGTTTTATGCATTCAAGAGACTTTCTTCCAAATACATTTCCTGATGCTTTGAATCAGAATTCAGGTTCAAATGTTCTTTTGTGCCCACTTCCTTCTCAAGGAGATCATTCCATGTATATATCTCCATCAATCATACTTCATTGAATATTCTGGATGTTGATCACATATAGAAAATGATACGGTCTTTGCCTTCTAGGTGATCCACTCTAGGCCTTTAAATTATTAAATCAATATTAAGTATTAGAGTATTGCCATAAATGTTACAATGACACATGCAATATTTTCACATATCAGTGTGTAAAGAACCCTAGTTAATTTTCTGGTGACCATTGAGGCCACTAGAAAACAAGGAATTGTGTTTATGAATTAGGAAGAATAACTTGCATATTGAGAATTTACAAAAATTACTATTAATTTGTAACAGTCCTTAGCCTCTTGATGAAATGTACATAAAAACTCCCATCTCCAAAAACAAGAAAAAACAAGAAATAGGCAAATGTCATCCACTATTTTCAGGATTCCTTGCTCAGAAAACATATTTTAGAGGCCACATTCAACTTTTTAAATAAAAGTGAACAAAATCAACCAGAAACAAAAACCAAGCTCTTCATAAGTGCATATGTGTAATCTATAGTGAAAAAGTGCAATAAATAAAACAAATCCATCTCTGCTCATTATTCCTGGCAGATCTTAACGAGTACATGATCCATAGTTTAACAAAGTTTGAATGTCAACATTGGTTTCATGATTGTTATATAATTTAATTACTATTAATTACCACATCACCACCACCACAAAAAAGTACTCTTGAATTTCAGTTGGAAAAAATGTTTCTTTTTCTTGTTTTTCATTTCATTGAAATTTTGAGTTTCTCAGAATGAAAAGACTAAGCAATTATCTAAACTAGGGCTGTGGAGAGGGAGAAGGTATTAATAAAATCCCTAAATGAAGGCTACCAACTTCCTTGTCCTCCTCTAAGAATTTTGGCAGGCCTCTAAGAGAGGTATGTAGCTTGCGGAATTAGAATTGGAGATCTAGTAGCAGATCCTGGCTACTGATTGAAAGCCCCTACCATACACATATAATTCAAACACGTTATAGAATCCCTTAAAATAGACCGTACTAGCTTCAGACTAGCTTCAGACTCAGACTACTGGGGAATTTAGAGGGGCAAACACGTTACTCCCGTTTTGGTCATGACACTCTACATAAGAAGATGTGAGGAGCCGTATCACAGACATTACAGACTCAAGACCCCATTCCCAGATCTTCTATATTATATGATGAGGACACAGAACTGGGAATTCTTGCCATAACAGCTTGATCTGCTGCCAGAGCTTCCCCATGTCTTCCTCAGCGTGGTTTCCCTTGGAAGATTTTGCTGCTGTGGGTACTCATCCTCAGGCCCAAGGGGTTATTCATGAGCCATGTAGTTCCCTGGGAGAGAGGTGGGGACAAACATCAGATACAGCAGGGCATAAGAAGGGGGAAAACGGAAGACGGGGAAAGAAGCAGGGAGTCCTCTCTCTTTCTGTCCGAAATGCCAAATGGGAATATACTAGAAATGTTGTCATTTGGCATACGTTTTAGACATGTTGGAAATAAGACAATCACAAAATAGAACATTTTGAAACATTTCCTCAAATATGCATCAGGATTCTTTGTTGATGTTACCTCCCAACATCAATGGTAGTCATTTCATGTACAGGACATATTAAGGATAGTTCTACATCTTACCACATTGTGTTGAGATTTTAGAACTCACCCTCTTCAAAAATTACATATATGAAGGAATATTACATTTAAAGGAATATTATTGACATTAAAATTTCATCAACGGCAATGAATACTCAAAGAAAATGAAGCAATATCTTCCAAGTTAGGAAGAAAAAATATACTTAGCTGCACTTTGTATTATGCAAAAGACACTTCCAGTCATTCAGAAACTTAGTTTACTTATTATTTAGTCTCTCAATATGAAAAGAATATTCAAGGGCTTCACCAGTAAAACAATCAAGAAAAAGAAACATAGAAAGGACTATAGGAAATACAAGTGCTAAAAAACTCGTTATGGCCATAAAAAGGTAAGGGACTCATGCCCGTAATCTCAGCACTTTGGGAAGCTAGCCAAGGCAAGAGGTTCACTTGAGGCCAGGAGTCTGAGAAAGCCTGGGCAACATAGTGAGATTCTGTCTCTCTATCTATCTATCTATCTAGCCAGCCAGGCATGGTAGCATGTGCCTGTAGTCCTAGTTACTTAAAAGACTGAGGCAGGAGGATTGCTTGGGCCTAGAGGTTTGAGGCTGCAGTGTGCTATGATCCCACCACTGCACTCCAGCCTGGGTGACACGGTAAGACCCATTCTCAAAAAAAAAAAAAAAAAAAAAAAAAAAAAGAAGAAAGAAAGAAAATGAGAAACGATTCATGAGGTTTTGATGCTGGGAAAATTGATCGTCAAAAAGAAAAAAAATTAAGATGTAAGATTACATTGTCTTTTTATAGGAGGCCAATAAAATTACTCAGTTCTACAGTTAAATAATATTACAAGTATTGGGGCCAGGCATGGTGGCTCACTCCTGTAATCCCAGCACTTTGGAAGGCTGAGGCAGGCATATCACCTTAGGTCAGGAGTTCAAGACTAGCCTGACCAACATGGTGAAACCTGGTCTCTACTAAAAATACAAAAATTAGCTGGGCGTGGTGGTGGGCGCCTGTTACCTCAGCTACTTAGGAGGCTGAGGCAGGAGAATTGTTTGAACCTGGGAAGTGGAGGTTGCAGTGAACCGAGATCACACCATTGCATTCCAGCCTGGCTGACAGAGTGAGACTCCATCTCTAAATAAATAAATAAATACATACATACAAGTATTAATTACTATTTTAAAGTCTTAGAATCAGCTTTTAGTTGTCCTAAATAAAGTGACCAAACAATATAAATAACCCTCATAATAAGGATATAAAATTATACCTAAAGGATTTTTGAGGTGAGTGAGGAGGAGAGGTGAAGAAAAGGTTTAGTATTCATCACATCTTTCATAGCAAAGAATAAGAAGATATTGCCTTAGTTGATACATTTTTAAATTTGCCATTTATAGTATTTAAATTCAGAAAGGCAATGAGTAGAAGAACTGAGGAAAAATATATCTAAAGACATAAAGGAGGAGGGAAGAGGAGATGTGATAGATAGTGTAAGATTCCTAAACACTTAATTGTTTTGATAGCATCTAAAGGTGATGAATCATTTACTAGAGTATTTGGGAAAATATAATTCCTTTATAGAGGTACAAAAATTAACAGATATTAAGTAACTTTCTATTAGTATTGACCAGTCGTAAGTTTCAAATAAATGAATGACATCATTTAGACTAAATATGGAACACAGAACACTGAATGAAAAAAAAAAAATCTGAGTTGTCACTGACTTGGCTCTAGATTGGTTTATGATAAAAGCAATGAATTCCTTATCCTTCAGGTTTAAAGCAAATATTTCACATTATTTCTGTCATGTATTGTGAAGAAGGACTGCATAATGATCATAAAGGGCATTGACCAGCTTAGAAAATGATATATAGCACAAACAAGTGATAGTATTTAGGGAAGCTTGATATCACATCTCTGGTCTCATGTTTTAGTTTTGTGTGTAATTAATATCGCTCCTGCTTCCTATTATTAACCCCAAAGTTTTATTTCTTGTATTAAAAATAAATCAAAAGATATAGTTTTAAACTTTGATATGTTTTATTGGTTTACTTTTAATATTGGCTACATTTAGACTCGTTTTTTTTTTTTAATTTAAGATGAAGACATAAGTGTTGAAATGTGCAACATGATTTTTTTATGACTGAAAGACAAATTTTTGGACATTGAAAATATCCTGAGTCAATCTGTTCTTGGAAATTTACCAGGCAAATTTTGCAGTGGTTTAAATTAATTCAGCACACCTTTGGGTCCTTACTCCAGCAGAATTTATTGAAGATTAATAATAGTTATATGAATCACATGTCATAATACATTTTTCTCCAGTAAGGTGTCATTTAACTTCTTAAATCCAAAACATACAGTGTGCAAGCTGTCCCAAACTTGTGAACAGGTTGTTTCAAGTAGTTTGTTTGGAATTTGGAATTCACAACACATTTTCTTACAGAAATAAAGTTATGAATTGTGTTTGCATAACCAGGCCAGCCAACAAAAGCCCATTTAATCCACAAATTAGTATCTGGACTCCAATTCTAACAGGGTTAGAGCTAATAGGTGGGTTGAAGATGGGGTTATGGTTCAAGAGGAACAAGAAAGGCATTTATTTTATTTTTCTTTACTTACGTACAAGGATGTCTTAGATAAAATAATGAGATAAATTTTGTTTCCAACACTTTCAACCTGCTTTTATGCTTTTTTTTTTGAGACAGAACGAGACTCTCGCCCAGACGGCTAGAGTGCAGTGGTACCACCTTGGCTCACTGCAACGTCCGCTTCCTGGGTTCAAGCAATTCTCATGCCTCCAGTCTCCCAAGTAGCTGGGAAAACAGGCATGCACCACGAGTCTCAGTTAATTCTTTTGTATTTTAGTAGAGATGGGGTTTCGCCATGTTGGCCAGGCTCACCTTGAACTCCTGGCCTCAAGAGATCTGCCCACCTTGGTCTCCCAAAGTGTTGGGGTTACAGGCGTTAGCCACTGTGCTCGGCCCACCTTTATTTATTATACCGTTTTTCTATTTCCTCAGACTTCAGTCCTTTTGACTCTACTTTTTTGGAGGCTGGGTGGTGGAAGGGTGATGGAATAGCAAAGCATCATTTTATAGCATGCTCCAAATTCCAAAATGATGTTTCCTTACTACCTCTCTGTGAACCTTCTCCTATATTGTGTCGATGTCTTCAATGAAATATCGGAAGAAATTAATCTTGACTAAATTAATTTACAGTAAGTTATATGCGACAGCTCTTAATACAGTCTTTTTATTGTCTCTACTTTCTATCCCCAAAGAGTTTTTATCTAAGTATGAACTTAATGATATTTCAGGATGGATAATGAGGTTAAATACAAAGTTCAGTCACAATAAAGTAGATATATTGGTATATTTGGGAAATGGGCCCATCTTGTAGAATCAGAATTCTCCTTCTTTTACTTTCTTTCCCCCTTTCCCTTCTTTGCTTTGTATATTTGCTTTTCACAGTTTATTCTATTCTTCTACAAGTCAACAGGTTTTACTAGTTTTTTAATATATTAAAAAAAAAAAAAGTCGCGAGTTTCCAATGACTAGAATCACTGAAAGGGGAGTTATCAGCAAGACTGATGTTCTTCCTTACACTCCATGCGTATAAAAGGGACTCTGTATTGTTATAATGACGTTGTTTATTGAGTTTTGTTACAGTTATAAATCCACCTTCAAGGGAATGTCTAGTGGACTTCCACATCACATCCCAAGCAATATTCATTTTATTATCCAAATCTGCTTATAATCATGTGATTTCTAGTCTCAGCAAATATTATATTCATTTAGTTTTTAATAAAATAATTAAAATTAGGCCAATCCCTGGATTTGTTTCTTGGGCTCTACTAACTTTACTTCTTTACCTTTCTTCCTCATCCTGTTTACCTTCTTTCTCTTCTTTTTTTTTTTTTTTTAAATAGCGTTTACCTCTTAGAAATATGTTTACCTGTATTTAAATACATCGTTTCTAAGAAACTGAAAGTCTTTTATGGGACTGTACATCCATTTCTCCAAGAATTTCTTGAAGAATTAACCAACTGTCTGGCATCTGTTTCTAAGCAATTTTGGCAAAATAAGTTTTAGGTTTATTTAATTCCAGACAGAATTATTTCTTTAATCTCAGGGAAAAGTATTTTATGACTATCCAGTGATTTCATTAAGTTCTACAATCTGATGGAATTTAAATTATTCAACTTTTGTTTTTAAAATGACTGTCTCAAGAGAGTCAATACAAAATCAGTTTGTTCTTTAAATTTATAAATTTATATTATATATAAAATATTTATTTTTGCTCATCGTGGTGTTGAATAGCTAAAATGAATTATATTGATTATATGTGAAGTTGATGTCTACAGCTAGAAGATATATTCTAATTATAATTTACACATCAGAATTTTGTCTATAAGCAAGTTAAGGATAATCTGCTAGGTTAAGTAGCAAGCCTGGTTAAATAGAAGTCACAATGTATAAAACTATTGACTTATTTTCTGGTCTTAATAATAGAAAAACTTATAGTGCATATTATGTTCAAGGAACTCTTCTAAGTGCCTTATTTATATTCATTTATTCTATCCTTCGCATAACCTTAACAAGCAGATATAATTATTATCAACTTTACTTTCCAGATGGGAAAACTGAGGCCCAGAAGGTGGCTAATGAGTGGCAGAGACAGAATGTAAACCCAGATAGTTTGGCTCTAGATCCCATGGCTTAATCATGACATCACACTGTCCCACTACAAGGAAATATAGAGCATTCCAGAGCTTCTGGAATGCAAACAAATGATTTGTAGGAGGACAATAATGACCATAATAAAGATAAAACAAACTGTAGTTCAGAACAACCAACATAAATGGCTGAGAAGTTATGTCTAGATACATGAAGAATAAATAGGACCATATTCAATGATTTTGTATTACTTTCATGCTTTACACTTAATATTGTTTTCACTGATTTTTTAAAAAATATGTATATCATATTATTATGTATCAAATTCATCTTAAGAGTAAAGGTCTGGTTTGGTTTATTGTTATAGTATTGAGCTATCAATAAGAAAGGAAAATAATAAAAGAAGATTTAGATAGTGCTCTTTCCCTGGCTATGCAACATTTTAATATGCTTGCAAATCTTTTTTCGTTTAAATAGAATATTTGAATATTTCCTATGTTAGAGTATATGACTATTTCTAGTGAACAGGAGTCTAAAATGACTATAGAAGTACTAAACAATATTGCAAATTAATTTATTTTTGTAACCGGAAAAAATGAATACAAGGCCGACATATAGTGAAAAAGAAGTGATTTATTTTACCTTAGCATCAAATAGAAGTTATTTGTGTTCAGATTGATATTTTAGTTTCTTTTTTGTCAGGTTGCTTTTGTACTTTCCCCCCAAACATATCTAGAATATTTTCTTCCTTAATATTTTCTCTTCTCTGCTTTTCTTATAACATATTTCAAATTGTCCTTCTTTTGTTAATTTATTCTAACTCTCCCAACTTTTTTTTCTACCAGTTTTCCTTAATTTTCATATCACCAAAACATCATCACTAATTATTTGTTTTCCCTTTTCTGCATCAATTCATTCAATACAAAATTATGATCCCACAAATGAATTTTCCCTTATATTTTCTTCCAAGATGATTCACTCTCTTATTACCACTATCTTCCTGTCATTCCTGCCAGGAATCTTGGTGATTTCAGAGAACTGAAGAATGGATCTGTTTAAAGGAAGATACTAATCTAGATTTTGAAAAGAAAGAAGATAGGCTGATCATGAATATATCTATGCTGATTGTTTTCCCTGTAATCCTTTCATCTTATAATACTGGTTAAATTGTGGTTTGGCATTTTTTTTTTCTCTTTTACATTGCAATGAGAGTAGAATTTGGGTCACCTAAGGTAAACAACATTAGTGTCAATAAGCGCAACAAAAACATAAAAAAAGAATGGATATTGGTATGTCAAAGAGATATCTACACTCCCATGTTCATTTCAGCATTATTCAAAATACCAAAGATATGGAAGCAACCTAATTGTCTATCAATAGATGAATGGATAAAGAAAATATAGTAACAGTAGTCCCTCTTTTCTGTGGTTTTGCTTTGCATGATTTCTGTCACCCACAGTATTGTACAGGATATTTAGAGAGAGTGAGACCACATTCATTTATGTTTTATTGTAGTACATTGTTCTAATTTTTCTATTTTATTATTAGTTTTTAATCTCTTGCTGTGCTAAATTTATAAATTTAACTTTATCATAGGTATATATGTATAGGAAAAAACATAGCATATACGGCAGCAGTCCCCAACCTTTTTGGCACCAGGGACCAGTTTTGTGGAAGACAATTTTTTTTCCATGCACAGGCAGGGAGTGGGGATGGTTTCAGGATGAAACTGTTCCATTCAGATTATCAAGCATTAGTTAGATTCTCCTATGAGCGCACAACCTAGATCCCTCGCATGTTCAGTCCCCAATAGGCTTTGCACTCCTAAGAGAATCTAATGCCTCCGCTGATCTGACAGAAAGAGACAGAGCTCAGATGGTAATGCTTACTCGTGTGCCACTCACCTCGTGCTGTATGGCCTGGTTCCTAACAGGCCACAGACCAGTACTATTCCACAACCTGGAGACTGGGGACCCCTGGTATACAGGATTTGGTGCTATCAGACGTTTCAGGCATCCACCAGGAGTATTGGAACATGTCTCCTGCAGTTACGGGGAAGTCACTGTATATTTACAAAACAGAATACTATACAGCCTTTAAAAAGATGGAAATTCTTTGTAAAGGCTGTATAGTATTCTGTTTTGTATATATACAGTGACATCCCCCTAACTGCAGTCTTTAAAAAGATGGAAATTCTGGTTGGGCACCGCCAGCTCATGCCTGTAATCCCAGTACCTTGGGAGGCCGAGGCCAGTGGATCATGAGATCAGGAGTTTGAGACCAGCCTGACCAGCATAGTGAAACCCCATCTTTATAAAAATACAAAAAATTAGCCGGGCATGGTGGTGCATGCCTGTAATCCCAGCTACAAGGAAGGCTGAGGCAGGAGAGTCACTTGAACCCAGGAGGCGGAGGTTGCAGTGAGCTGAGGTCCTAGCACTGCACTCCAGCCTAGGCAATAGAGTGAGACTCTGTCTCAAAAAAAAAAAAAAAAAAAAAAAAGGAAATTCTGCCATTTGTGACAAAAGGGATGGACCAAGGGGACATTATAATAAGTGAAACAGGCTAGGCATGGAAAGAAAAATACTGTATTATTTCACTTACATGTGAAATCTAAAAAAGTCAATCTCGTATAGACAGAGTAGGAAGATCGCTGCCTGAGGCTTGGGGAGAGGGAGTGGTGAGGGATGGGAAAAGGGGAGATGTGGATCAAAGGGTCCAAAGTTTGTTAGACTGGAGGAATAGTTTTAGTGATCTGTCACACTGCATGGTGATCACAATAACAATGTGTTGTATATTATAAAATAGCTAATAGAATAGATTTTTAACATTCTCACCAAAAAATGATACATTGATGGATTGATGGATGTGTTAATTAGTTTTATTTAATCTGTTCACAATATACACGTAGAGCAAAACATCACACTGTACCCCATAAATATATACATTGTCAGTTAAAAAATTTTTAAAAATGTATTTTTAAAAAAAAGCATAAAAAGGACCTGGTGCAGTGGCTCACGCCTGTGATCCTACCACTTTGGGAGGCTGAGGTGGGTAGGTCACCTGAGGTTGGGAGTTCGAGACCAGCCTGGCGAACATGACAAAACCCCGTCTCTACTGAAAATACAATAAATTAGCCAGACATGGTGGTCGGCGCCTGTAATTCCAGCTACCAAGGCAACTGGGGCAGGAGAATCACTTGAACCCAGGAGGCGGAGGATGCAGTGAGCAGTGGTAACTGCACTCCAGCCTGGGTGACAGAGTGAGACTCTATCTAAAAACAAAACAAAACAAAACCAACCAAGCAAACAAACATAGGAAGAAACATAGGAAGAAAAATATTTTTAGGAATCTGACCAGGATATTTTTAGTGGCTTAGCATTTTAGTTTCATTATCTGATACCCTAAAATGTTTATGCTCAGCTTCTGACTCCTAAGTAAAAATACTCAACTGACATACCTTGAAGTAACACTGAAATCACTAGTCTTATTTATTTCACATTACAGTCCTATGGGTGGCCTTGCAGGGCAAGGTTCTATTGCAGTCTATAGGTCTTCCTCATCCTTAGGCCAAAACAGTAGAATTTTAATCTCTTTGGTGTTCTGTGATGCTATATAAGACTACATTGAATACCTAACACATATTTATTGAATGTACAAATGGATACTACAGTAAAATTTTGAGAACCATTCATTTATTCTAATTTTACTCTTTTCATAAATGTTTCCTTTAGAGCCTCAGTGTTTTCATCAATAAAATGGAAAAAATAAGTACCTATTATTACCTATTTGGAGGAATGTGTAATTTACTGGTATAAAGTACATGTACAATGTTTAGCCCTCAGCAGTTTTCAAACTGTGTTGATTTTCCCCTCCCCAAATCTGTTATTTGGCGAAATAATTAACAGACTTGGGAAGTGTAAAGGAATGAACGGGTACTCTAGTTCACAATTTCAAGATAAGAGAATTATTAAAAAGAATAGATAATTATTCTCTTCAAAATAAGATAATTATTTTTAAATGATTATGATATCTACATTTTTCATTTTCTATACTTGGCTTATATGAAAAAATGTATGAAGCTATTGCCTTCTGTGAATCGATGATATAATTTACATTTTTAATTTAATGTATATATGTATATTCTGAAGTGGAAGTAAACCTCTCCACTGTAGGCAATGGGGTGGTGGTAATTGTGGTTAAAATCCCCCTGGATAAATCTGTGGGTGTTGAATAAAAATGAGTCAGTTGATGTCCGGGCATGGTGGCTCATGCCTGTAATCCCAGCACTTTGGGAGGCCGAGGCGGGTGGATCACCAGGTCAGGAGATCTAGACCATCCTGGCTAACACGGTGAAACCCCATCTCTACTAAAAACACAAAAAATTAGCTGGTCGTGGTGGCGGGCGCCTGTAGTCCCAGCTACTCGGGAGGCTGAGGCAGAATGGCGTGAACCCGGGAGGCAGAGCTTGCAGTGAGCCGAGATCGCGCCACTGCACTCCAACTTGGGCGACAGAGCTAAACTCTATCTCAAAAAAAAAAAAAAAAAAAAGTCAGCTGACACACCTATTCAGATGGCTGTACTACTACTACTAATATTATTATTATATTAAATATTATTTATAATTATATAATATATATTAAATAATATATATTAAATAATATATTAAATATATATTATATTTAAAATATATTATAAATATATATTTATATATTATATATATTAAAATATATATAATATATATTATAAAATATATATTAAATAATATTATATTAAATAATATTATTATTAAAATAATAATAACAAAGTGTCAAGTGTTCACAAGCATATAGTGAAATTGGAGCCCTCATCATTTCAGATGGGAATGCTATGGAAAACAACGTGATGGTTCTTCAATAAGCTAAATATAGTATTACCATTGTAAGCCAAGTGCTGGCATGCACCTGTAATCCCAGCTCCTCAGAAGGCGGAGGTGGAAGGATTGTTTGAGCCCAGGAGTTAGAATCAAGCCCATTTCTTAAAAACAAACAAACAAAAATCTCATGTGACCTAGCAATTCCACTCTTAGTTATATACCCCAAAAGAATTGCAAATGGACCCAAACACCGAATGGACACCAATGTTCATTGCAGCACTGTTCACAGTGGTCAAACATTGGAAACAACCCAAGTGTTTATCAACACATGAATGGATGAACAAAATGTGGTATATTCATAAAACAGAATATCGTTCAGCCATAAAAAGCAATTATACATGTTACTATACAATCTTTGAAAACTTTATGCTAAGTAAAATAAGCCAGACACCAAGAGAAAAATACTCTACGACTACACTTATATGAAATATCTATAATAGGCAAATTCATAAAGACAGAAAGTAGATAACAGGTTACCAGAGACTGAAGGGAAGAGAGAATGGGGTGTTACTGCTTAATGGTTAGAGTTTCTGCTCCAGGTGATGAAAATGTTTTGAAAACAGATAGTGGTAATGGTTGCACAACACTGTGAATGTAATTAATGCCACTGAATTGTACTTAAATAGCAAAGTTTGTAAGCTATCTATCTACCTATCTATCTAATCATAATTAAAATTAATATTCCAAAAGCCATTTAGTTATACACATTAAATGGGTAAATTGTATATGTGAATTATATCTCAACAAAGCTTTTAAAAAACCAAAAAAAATAAGTCAACTGAAAGTTTTTGAGGTGCACCCTTGTGAGGAGGGAAGGAGTCATTACTTTTC
The DNA here is from genome assembly GCF_024542745.1 of Macaca thibetana thibetana. NCBI lineage: Eukaryota > Metazoa > Chordata > Mammalia > Primates > Cercopithecidae > Macaca > Macaca thibetana. Next base: position 24,067,147 of record NC_065588.1, on the reverse strand, counting down.
CATTTTTATGATAGACTGGGATAGGCCATACTGAATAATATAACAGAGTAAAATAGAATGTTATTGTGATAAACTGTTGCACAGCAAGAATGTGTTATATGTCAGTAGGGTGTACTTGTGCACGCTGACATGCTTCTCCATTTTGGTAGAGCTCCCATTTAGCTGGGGCAGGGGACAGTTGGCCACAGAACTTTGAGGTCCTCCTTGTTGGAAAGTAACTGTGGAGCTTTGCCAGCACACTTGCATCCTTGAGCTCATGTAAAACATTTGTACTGTTTGTTTGCTGGTTTGGTAGTGAACCAAAAGAATGAAATCCTGAATCATACCCAGCCATCTTTGAAATGATACCTGATGCTATAGTCTGATCTAGCTCAATATTGTTCCAGATGTTATGACTTTTTTAATCATGTAAAGCTATCACTTTTCACCCTGAAAATAAATGGAATAATTCACAACTGTAATGCTGTAACAATAAAAACTAGGTTGAGCTAGCTTAGTCTGGATGTAAAGAAGAGTTACCCAGAAGAAGTAGAATTGAAATTTAAAGTGTAGGTAGACATTAGTCAATAAAAATTTGGATAAAGACAATTCCAAACAGAGAAAATAGCTGAGGACAAAAGTCTTAGTTTAGCAATAATTTCCTATATCTAGATAACAGAGATAAAACTGCTGTAACTGGCACATGGTAGCAATAAGGAAGGTGTTGTGTAGACCGTACTAAAGGTTTTAGATTTTATTCTATGTGAGAGATTGAAGACTCTGAAGGATTTTAAGCATGGGAAATGGCATGATCCGATTTTTGTTTGAAGAACATTGGTCTTGGTACAGTGTGGGAAAAAAATCGATTGAAGAGGGCAAGAGTGGGTAGAGTCAGACTAATTAAGAGAAAATTATATTTTAGCAGCATATGGTGATGCTTTGGACTTTTACAGTGACAATGACAGTAGAGAATTACATGATTCGAGATATGTTTAGGCAATAGAACTAGAAAGACTTGGAGAATGAATAGATTTGGGAGGGTGAGGGAGGGGAAAGTGTCAAGAATAAATGACTTGTAGGTTTTTGGCCCAAACAATTGGGTGGATGTTGACTCCATTTATCATGATAGAATATTTGGGGTCAAAGGTAGAGAGGTGATGAGTTTAATTTGGGGACATATTGAGTTTGATATGCCTATAAGACATCCACGAAGACATACAAAATTTAGAAGAGGGGTTTGAAATAGAAATAGTCTTGACAAATAGATGAAACTAACAGATAAAAGTGTCTAATGGGAGAGGGAAAAGTGAGAATTCACAGACCAAGCATCTCGAAGATTCAGAGGTTGAGCATAGAAGAAACAATACTCAAAGAAATCAATGAAAGGGCAGACAGAGAGGTAGGATAAAAAGCAGGCCTGCTGCAGTGGAGGTAAAGAGTAGGGAACGCTGACTAAAGGAGAGTATCCTGGTCTGTTCTGTGCTGCTGTAACAGAATTCCCAAGACTGGATAATGTATAATGAAAACAAATTGATCGGTTTATGATTCTGAAGGCTGAGAAGGCCAAGATTGAGGGGCCAACACCTGGTGAGGGCCTTCTTCCTGTGTCGTCTCAGGGTAGATGGAAGAATGGGGTGAGGAGTAGGGGCAGATTTGTCCTTTTATAAGAAACCCACTCCCGTGATAGCAAATCCACTCCCATGATGACAGCATTAATCCATTCATGAGGGTTTAAACACCTCCCATTAGGCCCCATTTCCAAACCATCACGTTGGAAATCAAGTTTCCAACATGTGAACTTTGGGGGACATATTCAAACCATAGCAGCAGACTTGGCCAAGGTCAAGTAGCATAAGACTTGAAGAGTTTCCACTGGATTTAGTAACATAGAGGTCACTGTTAATCTTGAATAGAGTAGTTTCGGTCGCACTGTATGTGGATAAAAGCCATATGTTATTTCACTGAGAAGTGAATGCAAAGTTGTTGTGTGGTAACCACAAATGCAGACATCCCTTAGAGGTTATTTAGCGGAAAAGGGGCAAAGAAACTACTAGGGATACTAGTAGAGTCTGCATTCTGACATCAACTATTTATTTGACTTTTGGCAAATTACTATCTCTGATCGTATGCCCTAATCTTTATAATGAGAATGATGCAAACAATAGTGCCCACCTCGAAGGGTTGGTAGAAGAGCTAATGCATGCAAAGTGCTTTGTAATGGGGGCTTTGCTACTTAGTAAGCATTTATTAAATGTGAGCTATGATTATCCTTGGTCTGGATATTGTAATATCCTTGATATTATGGAATCTTCTTAGCAACAAAATTAAACTTAATACTCTTCAAAAAATTTCTATTTAGGAACACCAAAGCCAGAACAATCAGAGGATACAGACAGGAAAAACTAAGGGCTATTTGTCCTAAATAATAATTTTAATCATTCATTACTAATACTTAGTTAAGAAGTCTTTCCAATCCTTCATTCTCTTGCAATGAAAGCTATGTTATTATTTATACTTCCTATCATCTCACAATGTTTTATTGCAGAGATAAAATGTAGTGTTTTTGTTGTAACCATTGGCTTAAAATTATTCTGAAATCACGAGGATATTTGAAACTTATTGTTTTTAATCAGAAAAGTCACTACTCTGGGGAACCATTATTCTATATAATTTATAGATTTTATATCTATCTTCTTATTTCTACTGTATATTGCATATTGTCTGTACAATTTTATGAAAAGGAACTTGCATATGCTAAGTCGCCAGATTAAGAAATAATTTAAAATATTTTGCATATTTAGTTACTTTTTATATTTTCTATTTGTGTATATTTAATATACCTTTTAAAAATACCAGTTGAGCTTTTCATTTTGCTCAGTTTCAATTGGCTTTTTATGCTGTAATGCATCTATTTTAAACAGAGATATTTTTCACATTATAATTTAAAATGTTCAGTTCATTACTATGGACCCACCTAGTGTCGACTTTTCAAATTCATTTCCTTACTGTGTGTGTATGCTTATGCTATACTTCATATATATTGTGTAATAAATGAAATGCTTAAATAATCTTAACTTTTAAAAGCTCATTTCAGATGCTTAATGTTTTTGTTTGTTTTCTTATGCTATGCATTGAGCATGCAACATAAACAATCTGAAAATAATTGACTATTGGTTAAACAGACAGCTGCTAGAAAGCATCTTATTGCTCTTTCGGCATCATTCACTCAAGAGGAAAATATAATCACTGGTATGAAGAGTAGTCTTATTGAAAGAGGTCATTTTACATAGGAATTTGTGTGATTTATTTTATATGCTGGTGTTACTTTTTAAAGTTTATCAACAACATTGTATTGGCTGTAATAACTGTGAATACATATTGCATTTCAGTTTACAAAGACTTTTTTGTATCCGTTGTAATATTAAATGTTCATACTATCTTTGCAAGATAAGTACTGTTACCCCTAATTTACAAATGAGGCAACTGAACATCATAAGAGACATTATAGGTCAGAACTAGAATTTGAACCTAGGTTCTTAGACACAACATAATAAATGTTTGTGTTTATTCATTATATCACTTCTGAGATTTTTTAAATGTAAATCAATATATATCTATACCTGGCTGGTATGTATATAAAATGTCAATGTTCAGAAATTGGCCTATTTGCTAATTAAATTAATAAAATTTACCTGTGCTGGGCAGTTCAATATATTTTTCTTCATTGCATTTCTTTAATTTCACTTCTGGCCAAATCCTTTCATTTAAATCAACTTAATGTTAATGTATTTATATTCACCCCAAAATAAAATGTATACTTAGATGTTTATGATGACAATCACTGAACAAAATTTCCTTTCAGTTTCTGCCCCAGTGCAAGCAAACTTGGTTCTCCCCTCATTCCAGTAGGAGAAAAAGTCCAGTACAGGCCCTTTACCCAGACAGCTTTTGCTTTGGATATTGAGTGTCCCTCCGAAGAAATCTGGGGAGGCGGGGGTTCTGGAAAAAAAGATGATAGATTCACAGTCATCTTGCCCTATAATCCTAGGCCTCAATTTCAATGACTGCATATGTTCCTATGAAAGGACATTTTTGCTACTTCTTTGAAATCTTGGATGAATAATGAAATAAACTGCATTAAGCGATGGACAACACAGAAACTTTTATGGCTGAAGATCACTGTGCTCTGAACAATCAGTCTCAAGGTGCTACAAAGCCAATTATAAAAATGCAAAGAAATGGCTGGGCATGGTGGCTCATGCCCGTAATCCCAGCACTTTGGGAGGCTGAGGTGGAGAGATCACTTGAGGTCAGGAGTTCGAGACCAGCCTAGCCAACATGGTAAAATGCCATCTCAATTAAAAATACAAAAATTAACCAGGTGTGGTGGTGCACACCTGTAGTCCCAGCTACTAGGGAGGCTGGGGCAGGGAAATTGCTTGAACCTGGGGGGCAGAGGTTGCAGTGAGCCAAGATTGTGCCACTGCACTCCAGCCTAGGTGACAGAGCAAGACTCCATCTCAAAAACAAACAAACAAACAACAACAAAAACAAAACAACAAAAAATGAAATGTTGCTTAGGTCTGAACATTTGTGGAGTGGTTGTGGTTATCATAGTCCAAGTATCACAAGAGGATGGTGAGCACTAGCACAGATGGTCCTTCTGCAATTTGTACAGGAAGTTATCCAGGGTTGGAGTACTTTACCTCTGGTCTTGGTGCCTGAGGTCTTCCCCAGCATCTAACTATGGTGGCTGGTGCAGAGGAGGCAGGATCAGACAGTTCTGAACCTGAAGTGGTCAATAAAACCAAAGGACAAACCGATAGGCAGGTAAGCCTTCGCCTCAAACATGTAGTACAGGCCACCCAGGAGTGCCCAGACACATGGTCATTCTTAGCCTTCAGGCCACCACAGATGCCCTTGACCACCTGTTCCAGACAATGAATGTGGACAGGTTTTACAGGTTCCACCAGAGGGTCAGTTGGCAGGCAGGGCCACCATCGGGATAATCCATCTGCTCCATGGTAGATGGTGTCCTGCTAGGGCATGTGGAGAACATCAGTGCCGACAGGCATACCCAGCACGTTCCCTTTGTGCTGTGCTCGCTGGGGGCTGCCGGGAGCTGGTCACGCACCGCTGTGCGCTGGCCCTGGCAGTCACCTTTGCCCAGGTCTGTTCCCCTAGTGGCTGGTTCTACAAGTTGATTTATTCGCTAAAGCAAGCCTAGCCTGTCAACTTTTTGATATCATGGGTTATCTGTCTAAGGCTCATTTCTCAAGGTGGGCCATAAATTAATGGAAATATGTAAATATACTTTTAATTGTATAAATAGATGCCCATATATGTATTTATATGAACAAACACACATTTATATTTAAAATAATCTAATAAAGTCGTTATTGCTCGATTTTACATGCTTGAAAAACACTGAGGTAAATGATTGTCCTGAATTATCAACACCTCATATATACTTATATAAATAGAAGTAATAAAGCACAAGGCAAACAGAAAAGCATCCATTGTTGTGCTGGGCTTTACACTTGTAGATGGTTGACAATCTTCTCTAGGACGATATTATATTAACTCCCTTACAAAGCTGGCCTTGAAGGAGATGTGGATATGCTATATACTTGTGGGTATCCTATATTGGTACCACTATGCTAACGGGACAATGAGGTATCTTTCAACCACGCATAAAATACTCAATGACTGGCATTTTTTTCTGTCCCAGGAATGGTTGCAAAGTAAATGAAGGGGATGTTAAACAGCTTTTTTAAGGAATACACGTGAATCGTGGGAAACATGGTGAGAATTACAGTAATATTGTATATTGGGATAGTGAAGAAATAATAGATAAGGGAAACGACAAACTCGTGATAATTACAATGAGGCATTTTATGGAACATACTATAAATATTTATGAGTATTTTAACTTTTTTAAATTTCCCAATATTTATCCCCCATAGTATATCTTAATTTGTTCCTGGAGCCATTTAGGATTATTTTGGTGTGATGCTATCAAACTATACTTTGAAGAGAGAGAGGTTTGGTGGAACACTGTTCCCACCTTTTCTACACAAACACAAATTCAACCCTATTTTTTAGTGCAATATTTCTATTCTCCGTAATTTTTTTTTTTTTTGGTTTGTTGGTTTAGTTTGGTTTCTGATAAAGTGTTTCAAGGCCAAAATGTTTGAAGACTACTGCTTTAGTGTTTTGTTAACCAATTATAAATAGTTTAATAACTAGTTTATTAGCAGCCTGGTTTATTTTCAGAATTCCTGTTTAAGATAGTGTATATCTCTAATCTAAAAACTATCCATTGTATAGAATATATAGCCTTCCAGTTTTTTTGTTCTTCATTCGTGCATACCTGCATGCATGTATGCTGGACTCAGGAGCTCTAATCCAAAAGCTATCCATTGTATAGAATGTATAGTCTTACAATTTTTTGTACTTCATTCATGCGTGCCTGCATGAGTGTATGCTAGACTCAGGATTTAGTCAGTTGTTGTAATTCTGTTGATAATATCCCTGAATGTTCTCTAAAGTCAGATTGTTAAATTAACCTGCCTAGTCCTCCCTGATACTGAATTTTGCTCTTATATGGAAATGCCAGATTCAAGGATCAAGGACATTCCCCTGAATCCTGCATCTGCTTTTATAATTAAAAAAAAAAACTACAGATATGTGACGGAAAAGCATGATTATATGTATTTGACTGGAATTATAGAGAAATAGAAATGAGATAAATTTACTCTTTTTGAAGTAGTGGAACGTAAGTGGTGTCTCTTTTGAGTTTTCTTGACTAGTCTAATGCTCAGGCAGCATTTCCTATATTCTCCTGTGTTTTGTCAGCATGTTAGTAGGATAGATTCCTATTTGCCAATTGGGTTAAGAATTAAATATGTTTTAATTTAGAGGTTATTTGGGTTTTTGGTACTTAGATACATCCATTAAAATATTCTTTTATGAAATAGTGCAGTCTCCTTATAAAATAATTTGTTTGCTTTCTTTAAACCAGAAATCGCTGGTCACCTTTAACATCTGTGGTGGTATTTATTGTTCCCCTGCCATGCCTCTAGAATATCAGAATGATAAGGGGAAATCATTAATTTCTATTCATTTAATTTAACAGTTTTAATTGGACAGGGTCATCATTACATTTTCTTTTAGTGAATTGCGGGTTTCTTTTTCAGTGAATCAAAATGTTCGGGTTGCTTATGAAGTTCAGCCCTTGGCATAATGTCACTAATGATTTCTACAGTACCTTGAAATAAAGCAACAGGAAAATCTATCAACAAAGAGATGTAAATGGAATATTTTTAGATCAAAAATAAGACTCAAATCGTTCATACCAGAAGAAAAGGACAACAGTGGGCAATTGCATATTTGATCACTTTAAATGCAATCAAAATAGCAGTGCCTGCCTAATTGCAAAAATAGCATCTGGACACATGGAAAAATGGAATGGCAGTTGTATTCGACAGGATTATTGCCATTATGAAATTAATAAAGAGGTCCGTTATGTTATGAAAGCAGAGGCTAGTCCATTATTTTTTCTCAAATATTTTAGACATTTTAAAATTTCAGCATTTTTTCTTTCATCAGTGTATTTTTCCTGGAGTATGCCTTCATTTTTTCCTTTTTAATATATAATTTTTAATGTGGAAACCCTATGTTTTCTTATTGAAAGGAATGAAACATTTGCATGCGTGTGTATGCGCGTCTCTGTATTTGCATGTGTGGTTTACATGGGGTGAGGGAGGGCTATAGAATTTATGGTTCCATTTTGCCTGAGATGAACTCTGTTCTTCTGGTTTTTAAGAGTCTCTATCACCACTGACTATCTAATTGTCCAAATTAATGGCTTTTCAAATAGGTCTTTTTTGTTTGTTTGTTTAACTCTTTGTCGTGTTTGTCCTTTCTTATCCTTTCTAGTTTAGTGCTTTATTCACCTTCTCACACAGTCTTTTATACTCATGAAATAAAACATTAATGAAATTTTTACACATTTCAGTGTAGTATTTCCATCTCTACATTGGAAACCTCTATTAGATATTCTGCCATTATGTAAAATTCAATGTAGCTTATCACTGTTTCCACCAGAATGTTCCAATTTCCAAACTTCTGTTAATAACATTGCTGTTGTCAATGGACATTGGTACTTTACTCCATGTTGTTTCTTGTATTTTAATCTCTCTTCTTTAAGGAAGTAATATTTAAACTTAGATGTAATGTTGAAAGTGGAAGAGCATATTCTAATCTTGAGGAACAGATTATAGAATGGCCTAGGAATACCAGGATACACAAACAGGGTCCTGGAGTCTTCTGATATTTTCTTCAGGTAAAGAGCGCAGTGGTATTACATACAATGCTATGAAATCTTCTTAAGGATACAATAATGAAAAAGATAAACATTTCTTTTTATATAGCTTATCGTCAAGTGGTGGGAATTTATGTTCTACTGGGTATTACAGAAGAAGAGTGACAGATGATGGATTAGGATAAGATTCCAATAGGGGGTGATACCTCAACAAATCTTTAAGGATGAGTAGATGTTAGCTTATAAATTGGGAGAAGGGAAGGGCGGAAGATATTCCAAGAGTAATGTACACTTCAGACAAAAGCTATACCAGTTTGGTGTACCTAGAATATGAAATTTTTGATATGTAGGGAGAGATGAAGCTGGATAAGGAGGCCAGGCCAGAGCATGAACAATCATATATGTTGAGCATCTTTCATCTATTTAAGGACACTTTCTAGTTCCTTTTCTTTGAACAATTTATATTGCTTGCTTATTTTACTATTGATTTGTTGATCTTTTTCTCATTGATTTCAAAGAGCTCTTTATAGGTCATGGAGTGAGTAGCCCTTTCCTTAGATAGTGTCATTGTTGTCTTTTTATTTCTATAGATGCCTTCTGTCACTTTGAAGTTTTTGGTGTTTATATAGCTGGATTTATAAATCTTTTGTTTCATGGATTGTGGATTTTGATACATTGTTAGTAAGACTCTCTCTTCTTTAAAATTATATTTCAGTTCACTCATGTTCCCTTCTAATAGTTTATGATTTTATTCTTTATGTTTGGATATTTGAGCATATAAGGCATTTGTTGAATGCCACCGATAGTATTGACTAATAGTATATAATAAATTCTCGCTATGTAATTAAGGTTTTCCTCTACGTTCTTTTCTATTCCATTGTATTTTTAATTCATTCAATACTACATTGTTTTAATCATTGAGATTATATATTGTGTTTTAATTTCTAGTAAATTAAGCCCTCATTCTTCTTCCTTTTCAGAATTTTTCCTTTTATTCTTATTTAATTGTATATAAATTTTGAATTTATTTAGCGCTTTAAATATGATAGTACTTTAATTTTGAACTCATTAAATTTATACATTAAATTAGGAAGAATTGATATTTTTATGATATTGATGCTACCTGTTGAGGAACTTGGTATGTCTTTTCATATTGTATTAAAGCTTTCTTTAAATAGGTCTTGTATGTGAATGACTTCATCATAGGTATTTTGTCTATGTTACCAATGCTAATGGGGTCTTTTCCCTTTATCTCTAATGACTAGGTGTTATCATATATATGAAATATATTGATTTCTACATATTACTTTTTTCCCCACAGTAATTCTGAATTCTCATAGGACTTCTGGGGGTTTTCAATTGATTCTTTAATATATATTTTACTATGTATAACAAATTAATTCTAAATTCTCAAAGTTTAGAAGCTGGTCATCTCAGTTTGATATCTTTTTTTTTTTTTTTAACTAAAAATCTCCATATAATTTTGTTTATAAAATAACACTTTTATCATTTTATTTTGTATTTTAGGTAGGTTTTCTTGTAGAAACCTAGTGTCAATTCCTAGTGAAATAGACACTAGGTTTGTAATCAAAAGACTTTGGTTCAAATAGTTTTTCTTCCCCTTATAAGCTGTGAAATCAGAAGCTAGTTAATTTTTGTCCTTGTATTTTCCTTTAGATTTGTTAAAAATTAAATTAACTAATCTGTGTGAAAATTATTGATTTCTATTTATAAGAACTTGATAATTGTTTATGAAACAGACTAGGATGTCCTTATACTGAACTAGGTCATAATTCTATGAAAAAAGTTTGTTTTTACATTTCTACCTTTTATCAGAGTACTCTGCCCAGAAAAGATGGTCAGAAAAAAACCATTAGGTGTATTGATTCTTTCCTTTTTTCTCAGTGTGCCTCATAAAATTCAGGGCACACATTCAATATAAGAACAATGCTTATTAAGTTGATTTGTTTACTAAGATTAAGAATAATGGCCCAGTTATGAAAAACGAGTAAATCTGAAGTTAGTTTTCCATACCAGGAAGAGTATTCATGACCTTAGATATATGTTCTTATTTTTTTAAGATGTTCTTAGGATACTAGCATATTTTACAAATACTTACAGTTTTCTAGTCTATGCTTTGACTTTATGCAATATTTGAAAATAAATATTTCTGATTATAGACCCATGATTTATTCAGAGGTATTAACAGGTGTTTTTCAAATAGTAATATACCATTTGATTCCCAAACAGTTCTTCGGCATCAGGGAAAATTACAAACATTAACTTATCTGTTTTCTTATTTATGAAAATATGCAGTTTATGCATTAAAATTTTAATATATAGATGATTTAAAATATAGGTATAAATTTAAGATTCTATAAATGCTTGTTGAGTAATTGAATGAATACATTCATTTGGTCATGTCTATATTATACTTTCATCCTGTCCATAGTCTTTCTGAATTATTTTCTAAATTGTGGCAGTAAGTCATTTTGTTAACAACAACATGAAAAAAGCAAGTTGTCTGTATGGAAGCAGCTCTTCAGAGTGTCCACAAAATGCATTTTAAGAACTAGGTTTTCTTGAACACAATTTGCCTGTCAGGATTTCTAACATAACTTTTTAGTTTGCGTTTGAATTTGTCATTTGATATTTTGAAATTTTTGATACAGGCAAAAACCCTTGTATTTATTCCCCCCTACACCAATCACAGTTCCATCACACACATGAGGTATTTACTATAGTGAGAGACTAAACTTATTTTAATTATCTCACTGAATTAAGTAATGCTAATAAATATAATTGTACTTAGGAAACTAAAATCTCAGGTACAAAATTTTTTCAGAATCACAAATAGATGAACTTAGTCATAAAATTAGTTTTGAAAACATCATTTTTGGGGAACCAATTAAGTTATCTTGGTAATTTTAACTTAAATTAACTTATATAAATTAACTTTAGTAACAGTTTATTTTCCTCACTGTCTTATATTGCTGTATGAATGTAGAATTATGCTATAGTTTAAAAGGCCAAAATAAATTGTCAACTACAAGTAATAGTCTTTAAATTGTTAAAGAAGGACTTAACTGAGGAATGCAAGAAATTTTATTTTTGAAATGATAAATTGATATATCAAAGAAGAGATCATAGAAACAGAAGTTTATACTTGAAGGGGACCTAGAAATCATGTTCTCTGAGACATTAAAGACCTAGGCAATGGCTGGGCATGGTGGCTTATGCCTGTAATCCCAGCACTTTGGGAGGCCAAGCTGGGCAGATCACCTGAGGTCAGGAGTTCGAGATCAGCCTGGCCAACATGGAGACAAAAATTAGCTGGGTGTGGCGGCACATGCCTATAATCAAAGCTACTCAGGAGGCTGAGGCAGGAGAATCACTTGAACCCAGGAGGTGGAGGTTGCAGTGAGCCGAGATCACATCACTGCACTCCAGCCTCGGTGACAGAGTGAAACTCTGTTCCCCTCCCCTTAAAAAAAAAGACTTAGACAAGACCATGCCATTAGTAAGGAAGGAGTAGTTGAGGCTCTCTTAGAGCAGCGGTCCCCAACCTTTTTAGCACCAGGGACCAGTTTCATGAAAGACAATTTTTTCCATGGGAGTGGGAAGGGTTAGGTGAGGTGGGAGTATGGTATTGAGATTAAAGAGTTCCACCTCAGATCATCAGGCATTAGATTCTCATAAGAAGCGTGCAACCTAGATCCTTCACCTGTGCAGTTCACAATAAGGTTTGCATTCCTATAATAATCTAATGCTGCGTTTGATCTGACAGGAGGCAGAGCTCAGGTGGATTTGCCCGCTGCTCACCTGCTCTGTGGCCTGGTTCATAACAGGGCATGGACCAGTACTGGCCTTGGGGGTTGGGGACCCCTGCCTTAGAGTACAGGTTTCCTAACTTTCAGCCTAGCCATAATTTCTTCCACTATACTGTGCTAGATACAAGTAGACTGAACATTGTTAACAGGTAACATTCTCATTCACTATGAATAAGATTTGTCATTCACTTAGTATACAAGCAAAGGAGAATATGGAGAACAGACAAATGTAGTCAGAAATGAAGGAAAGTGTTCAAACATTTTCATACTTTCGTCAGTTTTAACTCTCATTTCTCCTCTGATTAGTTAGTAAAATGAAATGTATACCTTGGTGGTGGGAAAACCTCTCTGAATGATGTCTACTAAAATATTTTATCGACATTACCTAACAAGAATGTTACCTAACAAAACTACACTGTTGCAAAATAATGGTGCCACTTTTCACTTTGCTGCTACCTCTAGGTAAAATGTCCTTGCAGTATGTTCCCTGAATTACCTTCGAGGTTGAAAAATTACAATGTCAAAGGTTTGGTGGCCAAGAGCCCTTTTATTTGTATAGTCCCATTTGAATGACTTTTCTTCTTATGGGTTATATGAATTTTTTTTTTACTCAAAAGAAACCTTCTGATTTTTACCACAAGGGTGATTGAGTTACATCATTTTCATCCTCATAAATGAACAAACCATGAGACATCACCATGTATCCCAAGGAGAAATGATAGTGTAGAGAGCAAAAAAATAAATTGAAAAGCATAAATTCAGTAGGTCTTATTTTCCTCATTGACAACCTTTGCCTGAAATAATTGATTATTTATATAAGACAGAAATTCCATTGCAAAGGAGTTGCATAGGGACCAGAAAATTGGCCCCTGGGTTTTACCTGAGATTGTAAAAATTGTAACTATATTCGGCAAGGAAACCTGTTTTAGAAATTATTCTTAAAAATAGAGCCAAATTACATGAAGAATAGTACTAGTTCTGGTGATTGTCATCACTACAAATGAGATAAGAATACTATTCTTCTCTGTTTTAATTGTGTGAACGAACTATCTTTTATGTTATTTGTGAAAATGGGACAGTCATTTCTAACCCTAACTTTGTCCAAAATTTGGACATTCAGTTACCATAGAAACATACTTGTAAAGCACTTTCCTGTATGTTCTATACTTAATTGCCATTATGCGGTATTTGAGATGAACTAAAATTCATTGCCTTTAAAACCTGTGCAGGAAATACGGCCTATCAATAATTTGGATGTTCTCCAGCCCTGCACCTACTAGTTTTGGGACTTGCTCATTCGTAATTGGGATAAGTCTACATATCGCATATAGTTGTTTTGACTATTAAATGAGATAATATGTTTTATTATGTATCATATAGATAGGAATTCCTCAGAAAATAAAAGCTTTTATTTAAAATTATTTCAAGCTATTCTGAATAACAAGATAAATCATAAGATCATACAGTGAAAGCAGTTACTGGAAATGACATCATTTCATTGAAAGAAGTATGAAGCTAGAGTTTCTAAGGTGAAGGTGTTTCTGAAGAACACTGTTTCTTCAAATATGCAATCTGAGAACAATTCATCTGTGTATTCTAACCAACTGACAATAGAAAGAGTATGAAGTTAGAAAGACCTTGAATTTGTAGGCTATTGTGTACCAGTTCCTTGGCATACATGTATTAGGGGGAACTGAATTTTAGATCTTTAAAAAAGAAGATAGGCTATAGAATGCCTAAGACATTTTTTGAAGAGGTCCAATATTACAAGACACTACTCTAAGAGTTTTAAGCTACATGTGATAGGTCAATAGTGAGCTCACCAGGCATCTGGTGAATGACTCACAGATGTACATTGGTTGGAAGCTTCTTTCTTTCTTTCTTTCTTTTTTTTGAAAGGGGAAGTGTCCTTTTTTAATTTTAATTTTTTGTGACAAAGTAAATAACAGCAAAGGCAAACGATATTTTCTTAATGTCCATTGTGTCACCTGAAGGCAATAAAATGGTAATATTGTCTGACACTGATATGCTTTGAATTCATTGTGATTATAATAGTAGGAGTTTTATTTCTCACAATAAGTTTTCCAAATTCTATGAGATGTGAAAACTAGCTTGATGGTAGGAATACATATCAAATAGGAAAATGTAACTTGCACCTATGACCACATATTTTTATTTCAGATGTTAAAATAGAAGATATTTAATGATTCTAATCTAAAATAGAGGAATGAAAATATATCCTTTTAAAATGAGGACAAAAATAGTAGGAATGCATGCTGGAAACTATACCTGAAAAGGGGTTACATTTGAAAATAACTTGTTTGTGATTTTAACAGTTCTTGATAGTCTTTTTGAGAATTTTCCAGCAATGTTCTCTAGCATATCTTATATTCCTTAGCCTGTGTGAATCCCCTTTTACTATCTGCAATGGAAACAACATGAGCTCAAAAGCATACTTTTTCATGTTCATTCCATTTTCCATGATACTGCTGCAGCAGTGTCAAAAAGACTTATCCAATGTAAAACTTTTATTGGGGTTTCTATTGTACTTTGGTCATCTCTGAAAATATATTTTATTTGTGTATCTGTGCTTGTCAATCATACTTATTTACCATTTTATGTATTATTCAGTTAAGTTCTTAGCACTATTTTTTGTTCATTTGCTTTTATATTTTTGTTTTAACTTTTCTCACTACATCTGCCTCAGAAGGCTTGGATACTAAAAAATTGATTGGAAATTTGGTTTTATATACATATATATAATTAGAATTGTTATAACTTTTTTTGAACTCTTTTGTTAAAGCCACAGCACTGAACATATTGGTAAGCATTTAATAGATGTTAAGTAAATGCAAAAGTGTTTCTCAACAAAGATATATTTTGAAACCTTAACAAACATCACATTGGGGTATTAGTTCTGATTTAAAGAATATTTATAGTCAATTGAATATCTTAAGCTTTTCAGATGATTGAAAAAGAATTTACGTTTAATATATGTGCTAGTCATGAACACATTTAATATTTAAACATTTTAACGTTTAATGCAAAATTTAAAAGATGATTCAATTAACAGTATTTTAATATTGAACATTGTATTGATTGGATCATTTTGATCATTTAATAAAATAACCCATGGCAAAATTTCACCAAAACATTTTGGAACAGTCTTTCCTTTTGTTGATATTGTAAAGTCTAACAGAAATGCTGATTTTCAATATAGGATTCAAATGAAAGAAAACTTTTATGGCTTAGAGAGGTACATTTAAAAATATTTATTCAATTAAACCATCATATACAGTATTAGCTTAATGACAGCTTTTATAAATTTTATTTTTTATAACAATTACCTGAAAGCCTTTCAGGTCACTTAAAATGTGAGTACCATCTTGGGATTTTCATCTAACTATAAATTCTGGAGGATCAGTTTATTCTGCATTATGGTGTCACAAGTGAAATAGATAGAAGTGGCTTCAAGTAACAGAGGGGCTACTAACAGTTGAATGACTTTAAATTCTGTTTGCCCAAGTTGAACAGTGGGAAAATTAGGGAAATACATACCTACCCCTTTCTACACTGTGTAAGATCCATGAGCTAATTTATGTGAACAAAATTCCTTATGATCTTAGAGTTCCATTAGTTCAAATTATCATTATTAGGATGATCATTATTATATTTGGCAAATTTTCTGTCTAGTTCCTAGTCTATTTCAACTCCTTCGGCATAGATGATTGCGCAAGAAATAATTTGTTTTTGAATGGCTACAGTAATGTTTGCAGAATATATTAAAGTCAAAAAACTCACTTTCAAACCATTTAAAATTCTCTTATATGTTCTTTGTGTTTATTTGGCATATGTACATATGTATACATATATTAAGTGCCAATAAAATCGAAATCAAATATAAGGAAGGTTCTAATATGAGTATCTTTTCTTTATACTATAGTTGGCCTCAAACACTCCTACTCTCTTTCTTACCTGTTCTGTTGACCTTCTAGATGAGAGTTTCAGAGAAACAACCAGAGGTAGTAGCTGTAGCAAGACAGCAGCTGGGACCATACGGATCTCAGCATCCTGCCTTATGGCCATTATCTTTGTTTCTATCTTTATGCTGCCACTATGTTTCCTTCTTGTGCTCTCTCTGCGTCCTCTCCTCCCGCCTCCTCCTCTTCCTGACTCCAGCTCCCATGGCTCCCTGTAACTCACCCATCCTCCTTCTTCACTTTTTTTCCTCTATTGATATCAGATAAGCAAGATTTTTCCTAATAAAGACAAAAATTTTTAAATATTTTTAAAAGTGTATATAGCTATGCAGCTACTATACCCTAATTCTCATAACCGCCATTAACAAATGAAGAAAAATATAATGTATACATTATCATTTGTATACATTATCAATTAGAGCGTATTAGATCGTAGGTCCCTTACGGGCTGGAAAAAATAGATATTTAAAATAAAGGCAACAATTTTCTCATTTTTCTATGTAGGAGTAGGTTGTTGCTGGAACAAAACATAATTTGAGATTAACAACAAGAAAGACTAGTGAGTAATATTCTTCCCCCCTTCCCCAACTGCTGAAAGTGAAAATCATGTCAGCATCAAGTCATTTTTGCCACATCCCTTGTTAACAGCTTTTTCAGGGTGGGTCATAGTTCTGTGTTTTTGTTAGTGTCTTAACTCCATAGTGACATGCTTAAATCTTATTCCACATTGATTTTGTAGTGTGTGTGTGTATATTTTTAGAATATCTCCTGATGATAGAATTAAATATTAAGTTATTATCAACTTGTCCAAAAATGTATAAGCTTTGAATGAAGAATAAATTTACTAATATGAGTTAATAATTGATTTTTTTTTGTCTTCAGAATATGTGTATGATGTATCATTGTGAATGTCTAAAAAAGTAAACTTACTGTCTGCCTGTCTCCAGAAAAAAAAAGTGGGACCTAATCAAACTGCCGTGGGGTCAACCCTTGTGGTTTTAAAGGCTCTTAATGTTGTCCAGCTGCAAAATAAAAGGAATTGGGAGGGGAAGTTGGAAGGAGTGGAGGGGGCTGGGGGGGAGGAATGTGTGGAAAAGAACAGGGAGTCTGGCTTTTATTTTTTTTTTAAGTGAGTTCAGTGCCAGCCTGGACATTGGCTGTACAGACTATTGAGCCATTGTCTGCTCCATTTCCAGAATAGCCCCCAGTTAATCACTTCGGCTTTGAAGGGAATTTCCTCGTGGAATTCTCCACAGAAAATCTAATCAACTGACCTGCCCTCTCAACAATGGAAGGCTTTTTTTTCCTCTCTTTCCCTTATTGGGGCGGGCTCTGTAATGTAGCCTTTTGTGCAGAATGAACCCTCCCAGTAGGAGTGGAGAGCGTGTGTGAGTGACTGAGTGTGTGTGTGTGTATGTGTGTGTGCATGCGTGTGTGAAGAATGCACACTATCTCGTGTTGGTGAGTGTGTGCTTACTCCCTGACCAGATGCTGCGGTGCACGGGGCAGCCACCATCTCTGCATGCATGTCTGTGTAAGTGTCTCTCTCTGTGTGTGTATGTGCCTCTGTCATTTCATGTCAAAGGTACATTACCTGATTACCTTTCTCGCCTGCCAGATTTTTATCTAGATAATTGGAACTGCTATGGAGGCTGTGCCTTGCCAGCCAGCTTAGAATCTGTAAAGCCATAGTTTGTCCACCTTGTTATCTGTGGCTGCCTGGGCAGAGGAAATTAAAGAGATCCACAGCCAGGGGAGCGCTTCCTACTCCTGACCTCCCCAGCGATCCCAAACAGGACAGTTTGTTAGTAGCGTCTTTTTGTTGTTATGTTTTGATTTCGTTTTGGGTTTTTGTGCGCTCGTGGGTGTTATTTTGGCATGCGGATACCTATTCCCCTCCACATCGCACATCGTGTTTTATGGAGTTTAGAGCTGAGGAAACTTTGGTTGGGTTGCCAGGACGTTCGCACCACTTTGCGGAAAGCACGATCTAACAGGGAGACGGACAGAGTGAGTGACAAGTTGTTTACAGGTTTCCTTGAAGGGGCCTCTGCTATATTTCAATCTGTCAAAGTTGCTTTTCTTCCCTCAGAACAATGCCCGATTGTTGTGTGTGTGAGTGTGTGTGTGTGTGTGTATGTGTGCGTGTATTTCCGTGTGTGAACGGAGAGAGCCTAGAAAAGGGTGAGAAGGAGTAACAATTCTTTGTGTAAAAATGCTATTGCTAACATTTAAATTTTTTGCTTCATTAGTTAATAAATGCAGTTTAATCGAGCTTCTGTTATTATCTAGACTTGGTTTTTAATCAGCAAATATGTTTTACAAAATCATACTGTTATGCGTGTGTGTGTGTGAGTTTTATGATTCAGAAGACAGAGTATGGGAGACGTGTTAAATGAGTTGACTTCTCACATTCAGTGATGTCTAGAAGAGAGAATTAAAAGGAAAGGACAGGCACCCTGAGGTTGTCTAGAGCCTTGCAGCCGGAGCGTGTGGCTCCGCGGAGGGGGGAGCAGCCAGACCCGGCTGCTGGAAGTGCACTGCCCCTTTAAGAGACTGGTCAAGGAGTCCTAGGAGAGGGAGAGGAGGGAAAGGAGGGGGGGAGAAAGAGGGAGAGAGAGAGACAGAGAGAGAGAGGGAGAGAGAGAGAGAGGGAGGGAGGGGGGGAAGAGAGAGAGAGAAAATCAATTGGTTTAGAAGGTTTGGACTCACTTGACAGGTTCAGTTGGAGACGATCATAGGTGGCTGCTGTGACAAAGGGAAATTGTGCTTTTCCAGCATGCTTACTGACCCTGATTTACCTCAGGAGTTTGAAAGGTGAGTACAGTTTTTTCCCCCTAATATATTGAAGTACAACTCTCCCATTTTACAGTAGTCTCTGAATCATTGGAAGATGCTCCCCCAAAACGTGTTTGTTAGAGAAGCTTTTAGCTTGGGCTTCTGCAGTCTTGTTAGCTGATTTTTTTTTGTTGTGGTTGCCCGGACCAAATTGAACTGATTTGCAAAGTCTCCGGGATTTCTGCTAATGTTTTCAGGTTGCGTCCTGTAACAGCAAATTAAATGAACCTTAAGCATCTCTCTCTCTCCCCAACTCGCTGCTTCTCTCTTTCTCATTCACTCTCTTATTTTCTTCCTTCATTGATTGTTTTCTCCCCACCTTTTAAAAATGCTTTTGTGCAGAATGTTACCATTTTCAGCATCTCGGTCTCATGTAATTTCTAGGGTGACAGAAGGTTTTAGTGGTGCTTTAAACGGAGGCTATAAGTTCCTATTTGATCCTTCCGTAAAACTTTGGAAGCTGCTCAGTAAAGCACATGACCTTTTGTTGATATAAGAGAGCGTTTTTTTTTTTTCCTCCAAAGAAAATTTAACATCACCGCTATATTAGATTACTCCATAAGTGTCAAAAATAGGGGGGGAAAGGGGATAAATGGGGCTGTTCCCTTTCTAAGTTTTAGTGACCACTTTTTGTGTTAGCTGTCTTCACTGAATTTTAATTTACTGTATTTTCCCCTTTTGCTATGATGGGAATAGTGTATTTGTAATTAAGTTGTTCCTATTTAGAGAAGTATCTGCAACATCCTTTTATTTGCTGTTGTTGCAAGTAAAGCAGGGCTTTGAAAGAATTTTAGCCCTCTTAATGTTCCTATAAGTACACATTGCAATTTTTAAATTTGAGTTCTTATCCCAGCATAAGTTCATTTTTTTGAACTATAAATAGAATTTTGTTTGCCATTAAAAAGAATTCAAACTTTGTATTCTGTATGGTGAATTAAAAAAAAAAAAGCTAAAAAAAGCCAGGATGCATGATACCCAGGCTTTTTTTCATTTTCATGAAAGCTACCTTCTGTATAAACATTTGTTGTATCTGACTATGCAATGCAAGCTAGGTGCTAGACCAGCTGGTTAAAAATATGCTAAGTCAAGCTGTTCATCGCTCAAACGACTGAATTTGATATGAAAAGACGAAAAAAGAAAGGACAAAGATTAAAACATTCTAGAAGTGAAGCAATGGAAGAGAAAAAGAGTATTGAGGATAAAGTAACGCTTGAATGTGGTCACATATTAGAGAAGCCAGTATCAAATCAGGGAAGAAAGTAAAATAGCCAACATATATACTTCAGTGCTGTCATCTTTCTTTGATTTCTTCTGTGTGTTTTATTTTGTATAATTAAAGTGCATCTTTACTAGATAATTCCAGCGAATGTTTGAGCTTTCTTTACAGTTTTGAATTAAAATTTTCAGTTCTATATATTAACTCTTTAATTAGTGAGTTTTTATTTGCAAATATAGCCTTATTTCATAGGTAGATGTTGAAGTTATTCATAGTGAAACATACTATACATTACCTAATGTAGCGATTTGCTAATTTAACACAGTTAAGTTTTCTAGAATGCACAGAGTAGCACTTAAATGATAATATTCTTTAATTCTAATTATACTTTTTGCAAATACAACTCTGAGACTGATTTGTAAGCCTGTTAACAGATTGTACTTATAAAAAGGTAGTTACATATTAACAGGCTGCAGCCTATTTCTCTATATAGGCAAGCTTCCTGCTGTGAACTTTATTTGTATTTTTTTTTTCAATTATCTCTTTTTAAACTAAACTTTTCCCTTTCCTATTCTGATGCTCAAATCTGTTAACATCTTTTTTCCTCCTGGTGGGAATTTCATTTTTTTTTTTCACCCAGAGGCATGCTTTTCTAACTAGCTAATTAAATAAGCAAGTGATAATCAATAGGGTTGTTAGTATGACTATCAAATTTAGAAATATTAGTATCTAAAATAATTCTGAAAAATGCCGTACACTATAACGTTCCTTAATAATTTCCCCTGTGGCTGTAATTGGTAATACATACAAAGATGTCAGCAAATCATTACTATTTGTTTACATTGAATTTGTACGGGTGAGTGTCTCTATAGGCACCCATGCATGATACAGTATATCATGTAGACACAATATTGAATATTTATATTCTCCAAAGGAGGTATTTATGATGTAATGAAACTATCAAATATAATTAGTTTTTTTTTTTTTTTTGCCTTTTCAACTGTTTGCAACTTTCACTGAATAAATAGGTCATTTCTATTGACTGTTAATTTTTATTCTGTTGGATCACTTGCTATAGATGATTTTCCGCTTAAACTTAGAAATCTAAAAGAAGACTGCTAAATTTCTTTGTGAAAAAGAGAACTTTGATCTAGAGAACATAATAAATTGCTTGGGGTTCATGTACTGTAAAAGTTTTATGTGATCATTTTTAACTAATTTCATTGGTAGAGTCTTGTCCATCTTTTATTCTTCCCAGCCTGTAGACTATTTGAACTTTAAGGAATATTCAAAACTTAAATATCAGGATCAAAATTTGGGTTCAGATTTGTATGTGTCTATATTATCATCACTAGAAATGAACATGGTCAGTACTCTCAGACTAACAAGCAGTTATTAAACAGTTAAGAAGTAGTAACAATTTCATTGTTTGTTAAAAATATGCAGGAGGTAGTGCAAATAGAACAGTGATTCTAAAAGGTAAAGAACTTGAAATATTTTTATTTTCAAGCATCCTTGTGATAGACTGATTATGATTACTGAAAAACACAATTCCCAGGTGGGAAGCAAATGGGCGTATATGTTCTAAAGATTATTCGTAAGGAAACTCTTTTACATTTTACCGTTTAGAGAAAACATAGCTGGCAACATGGTCTAAATGTGAGTAATAGCATCATTAGAATGAATGCCCGAAGTTTCCCCAAATAGTTAAAAGAAGTCAATAAATGTATATATTTAACTGAAAGTAGATAATGAAAAATTGTGACTTAAGGTTTTCCTTTGAGAATGTCACCTATTTTTTGATATTCCAAGGAAGAAATGAAAATATTTGCCTTAAATGTCAATATTAGTTTGTTCATGATAAGTAAAATAGCCATTTTTGATAGTTTCTCAATATTCTATTTCTTTCCTTTTTATTTTATCTGTCCTCTTTGGTTGTAATATAATAGTTTTGTGTCTAAGCTACTCGTTACAGTTTCTAATTGCTTTATGTTAGAAACTTAAATAGCAAGTGTAAGATGATTGCTTAAGAAGACAGTTCTGATAATGTCTAGAAAGAAGAAAAAAGTTGGGATTGAAAGTCGTGGGATTATGCAAATTAGGTTGTTAGTATCACCTATTTGATTGCTTCTCCCAAATTGGTGCAGACAACAGACAGCAGATTTTCTAGACGTTGAAAGGAACACTACAATAGTAAAACATTCTGCAATAAAAATTAACTTATTTACTTCATATTTCCATCAAATTTATTTCTGGTCATGCTGACTAAATAATTTTTCTTATTAGGAAACTTTTCAGTATTTTTCTGAAGAAAGAAATATACATCAGATCCTTTTACAAACTAATTCATAAAATTCCATGAAAAGCTACTGCTGGACATTTGCAAAAAACTACTCTTTGACATTAGTGGTATTTTAGTTACCTAAAGTTTGACCATAGTAATGAAATATTTATTACACAGATATATTTTGCTTAATTAAAGACTTTAACAACAACAACAACAAAATCCATTGTGCTCACGAGTGATAAGTGCATTCAGGTTAGCAGGCACACTCTAGGTGTGAATCACAGAAAAGTTATCTGTTCACATTCTGTCACCTAATGGCAACTGTAAACCTGTAAGTTTGATATTATGTTTTCAGGATGTTCTGATAGCCTTTGGTAATTTTATTTATTTGTTATTTACTACTACTTTGTAGAGGAGACAATGTCTACAACTGAGTATAGATTTTAATTACCATGTCAATAATTTGCAAGCTAACTGAGCTAAGACATTGGTTTGGAATGCAGCTTGCATGAGGCAGTTCATAAACCACATTTCTATCACACTTATGCTGAAATACTGTCCTGAAGACTTGGCAGGAGACCTGACTGATTACCAAGAACAATTAAGGGCTAAATGTCAGGTGACATTGTGTACTGCTCAGTGTTTAGCAGGTTTGATAGACATAGAAATGTGCAAATATTACGCTTACTTCACATGTTGGTGTGTTCTTATCTTATGTTTCTCAAATATAATAAGCACATGTTAAAGTATTTACCTGTTCTTAGGAAGCTTTTGGCAAAAATCTTGTATAGGCATCATACATGAGAGGCAGATAATAAGACCTGTTCTGATTCTTTAGCACATTAGTCCTTCACAGAGTTGGAAACTATTTCATATGAATTGCACTCATAATGCATTTAGAAAGCAAAATTACATTCATGGGTAAAGGCTGATTTTTATTGTCTGTTTTCTTTCTACTATCAATTCTTCAGCAACCTAATGAGTATATTGTATAATGCAGATGTGCATTATGGAGGCTGAATATCTCCCTTTTTATAGATTAGTTAAATAAGTATAACTGATGAGTTTTGTTTTCTTTCATAATTTGTTATTCATTTATAATTTCAATGGGGTTATCCAACAGCCTGGGAAAGAAACTAATCTAAGTTTTTCTCTTGTACTAACTCATGTATAGTTCCAATATGCCAGGTCTCTGATTCCGATGATGGCAGTAAGATAATAAGATTTTTAAAGGTTTAGCCAAAGCATGAAATATCTCCTTCCTAATGGAAAATTTTCTTGAACAAGAAATGGACAAAAACATAACAAAGTCTTCCTTCCTTCCTTCATTCTCTCCTTCTTTCTCTTTCATTGATTGATAGCATCATCATTTGTATTAAATGTGAAATTTGATTACTATGTAGATAAACAGGATCAAGTGGTATTGCTAGAGTGGGAAAAAAATTTAAATTTGACATGCTTTAGGAGAATGCCACTATTCCTTCATTGTGATCAGGAACTGATAGTGGTTCAGGAGAAGACCTTTTTATTCTTTCTGACCTCTGTGTTTTCTCCTGCAGTTTGGAAGCTGTTCTTTCTTTCCTTTAGTGTTGTCTATTCTTTTCTTTACTTACTAATTGAGAGTTCACACATCTTCTCTGGATATATTGTGGCGTATGGTTTTGCTTGTCCAATAGGGGGGTGTTGCATTTCTCCACATTCAGTATCCTTTTCCCTTGGAGCCTGAGAGTAAAACCTCAGCAGTACTCCCTCCCTTTGCCAGCCTGAGGAGTCAGAGACTCAAAGTTGTTCCCAGCTCTTGCGCCTTCATTGTAGAGCTGCATTCTGCTCAGTGGGCTGCCGAGAAGGACCAGACCGAAACAAGATTTAGAAGAATTCTGGTGAGAACTGTTTATAGGGATATGGTATTTTAAAAGAATGTAGTAAACAAACAGAATTGTGGCATAAACAAAGATAATTAGCATAAACAATGTCGTTTTAGGACAGGTGGTTTAAAAAAACAAACAAAACAAAAAACCCAAATATGAACCCAATTTGAATGCTGCCAGTTTGGAACCACTGAACCTTAATCTGTACTTCATGAGAATTACCCAGGTTTGTTGATAAACTTGTTAACATGCGTTTTTTGTTTCTTTTGTATCATTTTCCGGTCATTATGCCCTTTTGTCACCCAGCTTGAAAGTAATTAATCTATATTACAAGGTAGTTTAAGGAGTTTTTGCCCATAAACATGACAGAAGGAAAATTTAAAACAAAAGCTTATGGATGTTCATAGACATTTGAAATCAGTGTC
The DNA here is from genome assembly GCF_024542745.1 of Macaca thibetana thibetana. Classification (NCBI taxonomy): domain Eukaryota; kingdom Metazoa; phylum Chordata; class Mammalia; order Primates; family Cercopithecidae; genus Macaca; species Macaca thibetana. The sequence continues at coordinate 24,042,398 of NC_065588.1, read as the reverse complement.
AAACCTTAAATCAATTCAAACCTGAACTCGGCTCATTGTATTTCAAACCTCTCTTTTATCTAAGTAACATTTTAGTCACTTGGCTCTTTAGTGTTAATACATTTACTTTTGTCTTGTCTTAAAATTCAGAGATTTGTTTTGCTGTGGCTAAATCAGCATTTCTGTGTTATGTGTTTCTTTCTAAGTGTTGCTTATTTCTTATTATTTTTCTCTGTAACTTAGTGAAGGTGGTACAGCAGCGTATAAATGTATCTGATGATCATGCAATATGAGGATGCTAGTTATTATGAACCACATTATCTAAACGTACTATGCCGTCGTGATGAATTTTTATCTGGAGACATTTAGGTTTATTACTAAATGACGTTTTTTCTTAATGCCTTGTACTGAAATGTTTTGACTTAAATGAAATGTGGAGTGTGGTGAACAGAAAGCTGTTTATTTTTCTTGCATTAAGGATCAAAGTTCTTTATTGAAGTTAAAGAGATTTTTTTTTCTCTTCACTTTCTCGTGGACAATGGGACCAGAAATTCAAAGTGGATATCTCTGATATTCTGTGGCCCTTCTCTTTGCTGAAATGAAAGCATTTGTGAATGAGTTTTGGTTTCTTGGAGTTATAAAATGTGTGTAAACTAGTAAACCATGTCTCATTCATGTGCTATGGAGATTTCTCGTACTTCAGGGACAAAAATAATTTGGCTACTAACGAATTAGGGCTACCTGCCAGTGCCAACACATAGTGTAGGTAAGAGGAACACTATAAAGAAAAGCTGCTGGCAGCAAATCCGTTGAAACTTTCATATGTAACAGCGTTTCTATTTCTGCTCTTCACATCTTTGAAAGAAAGTGTGTTTTAGAAAAGAAAATGTTAAAAAACAGATGATATGATCTTTCTTAAAAATGTATGTGTAGCTCCACTTTAATATTTCTCATTGTGGAGATGCATAGGGTTTCATTATGTTCTATGCACTCTTGGTTCCCCTACCTTTCCCAATCATTTCTGTCACATTGAAACCTAAGGATCAGATGCATGAGAGTAAGTGTAATATGAAGAAATGAAATTCACTGCATAGAGCCAAAAAAAGCCTCAGAGCCTTATATGATTTTGATATTGGCAGTTTAAGGGAGTTAGATCAATTGGGACACTGAGCAGAAATTTTATAAAGGATGTGTCCTCTCATTTAGGGCTTCAGGAACATTTTCAAGAAAAGAAGGGAAAGAGTTAACCTGTGTTGCCTGTTGTTAATTTCTTAGTGTAGGAGAAAAAGAAGAGGTAGACCCAAATCATGTTTTCTTGGCATATTTTTAATCAAAATTTATTTCAGAATGTAGTCAGTGTTTACATTAGTACTGAATTTGCCTTTGTTTTTTTTGTTTGTTTGTTTGTTTTTGTTTTTGTATTAAGTACGACTGAAATACTAGGGAGATAGATTGTTTGAACACTGGTTGTGAAACTTTTACAGAAGATCTTTCACATATCATTTTAAACTATGTTTATCTAATAAAAGATATCCTAATGAAAAAGAAATACAACACTGAAAATGAGAAATATTCCTTAACCTAAGAGAACACAAGTGGAAAAGTAATACTTTATTATACTATTAATTTTTCAGTCACAGTTAATTAGGTTGCTTGACAAAGTTCTAAAACACTTTTATTCTAATTGCAGAGTTAAAGTATTATTTGTTTGCCTACAATTCTTCCTTTGGTTATTTGCCCTGGGCCAGTGTTTGTTGGGCAATGGTTTTCAAAGTCCAAAGACTTTTTTTTCACTTCTCTCCTGAGGTCCCTTTGTCATTTTTTTTTTTTTTTTAGCTAGTGAGTTTCATAATATGTTTGAAAAGAGGTTGCAGGGGGATGTCACATATAATTAAGGTTAATATTTCCTTCCTTTTTTCTTATCTGTACTCTAAGAGGTCTATGTTGGAGATTCGTTAGGATAATGTATAGTATTCCCATTATTTAGTGTACAACGGAATGAACTGGTGCTCAGACTATTCAATTTAGTATGCATTCACTAATTCAACTTTGACCTTGAGTGATAACTGAATATAAAATATCAGATTCAGATTCTTTGTCATCTATAATACAGCATTACGTATTATTATATTTTATGTAATATTCAAAGTACCAATAGTCAGACAGAACACCTAGGAATGGGAAAAGAAAGATAACTATGAATGCTATTCCTAAGAGTAGAACTTCTGTTTTCCTCCAGTCCTAAACATAACTACAATTTGGGAAATAGAGGAAAAGGTATTGTTTTTAGGACCGTAAGGATTATGATATATAAATATTTATAGGGTAATTATTTCTAAAAATGTTAGCATTACTCGACAAATATATGGATCTAATTTGACCTATAAACAATTTAAGAATATTTAATGCTTTAAAAGCATTCTTCGAGAGAAATAAAAGCAAATCCAAAAGATCCTGATAACAATTTAAAGAATCAAAGTGATGGGACAATATATTTGGACTTTTATAAGTGAATGAAATGATAGTTGGAATTCACTAACAGTTATATGAAGGATTATTTTAGGGAATGTAATAGTTACATGTGTGTGCACATGCAAAAGTTAGAAAGCCAGGGGAAACTTTTTCATTTATAGGGCAGTTGATCTCTTGAATGAATCCTGCCAAATTCTAATGAAGCTGCAGTTTTGGCAAAAAATCTTGAAAGGAAGAAATATTTCATAGAAATACAAACAAGGTTCATTCCCGTTTTCTTGTTTGCAGCTCAGAATCCTGTGGCATGTGCTACAGGAACATATAATAGTATTCCAGCTTGAAAAAGATTAAAGGTGGTATTGTGGTGTATATTTAATGGAAAATTGGAACTGAAGACATTGGGTGAATCAAGGTATGCTTGAGTAACCTTTGGGGATATTTGAGGTTTTAGGTTGAGATAATAAGAAAGTTGAGTGTTCAGGGTCTAAAGCATACCTATCAAATGAATGAGTGTGTGTGTGTGTGTGTGTGTGTGTGTAATATGATTTATCTCCTCTATAAATAAAATAATTTCCTCTTTTAGGTAAGATTTATATTTGCCAGTATTTTCACTGATTTTCTTTTTTTTTTTTTTTTTTGGAAATGTAACATAGTACCAAGCGCTATTAGCTAGATGTTAAGATCTCAAGTTCTAGTTCTTCTTTAAAAACTGAGATCTCTTTGACTCTTAGTGTATGCATCTGTAAAATTAGAAGATAGGATGGATAATTTCTAAAATCAGTTAACTCTAAAATTTCATTACTTTGAACTACATTTGCAGTGTCCCCAGCTCCTAACTCTAGTGGTCAGAATTCTTTGCATGTATGTAGCTATTTGGAGATTATCTCTATAGCCAGCCTTTACATGTAGAATCACTTCAGTTTACCTGTCAATTAGGTATCATTACACAGGAACAAGCAACCATAGTGTCTTAGGAGTTTTTAATCTAAATACCATGTGTAATTCTTATTTAGGATTAAGTGCCCAAGTTTGCTCTGAGCTATTTGAAGTGTTTGAAAAGATAAGATTCACATTCTATGATCCTGAAACTCTCAGGCATCAGATCACCATTCTGAACAATTACAAATATTGTAAAAGATAAATTTATATGGTTAAATGAACAAGACACTATGGGGAAATATGAAAAGCCTAAGAGTGGCACTTTAGGTAAGGGATCTAAAGGTCTGTTTATAGGGATAAAAGAAAAGAAAAAATATGAAGATTCCTCAGGAGAGCATTAGTACAGCACAGGGGCTATGGACAGTATATGTCCTTATATGAATAATTAAAACATTGGGCTGGAAAGTAGCAAGATCAACTAATATTACACACATGTAGTCCAAAGAAAAATGTTGAGTGTTTCTCAAAATAAATAACTATTAGCATTACCAGGCCAGCCAATTTGATATGTATTATACTATACTTGCTAGTTGGCAGTTTCAAGAAATTTTAAACTCTACAAAGCAAGGGAGTAGAGCAAAGAGCAATGAAGTATGCATTTAAAAAGCTATATCGAGCAGACAAGCTTCATATATTGTTAATATATTTGTCAGGTCGCATGCTGTTTTTTTTGTTTGGTTTTGTTTTTTTAATGCACTGTTGGAAAAACAGTGTAGTTATATCATCAGGAACATACATATCTAAGGTTCTTCCGCATTAGCTCTACTTAGAAAATATGTCTGTGGTATCATGAAATCTTTGTACAAATTAGTTTATATTTAATAGATTCATGTATTTGAGATAACAGGAATCTGCTATGTTAAAATTATTTTTTTTACAGAATAATTATGATGTAGATTTTTTTATTTGGTTCCTGCCACTTTTATTTAGGCACAAAGAATGGGTATTATTCTCTTGTTCTCCTTCTATAGATATAAATGTTGAAAAAAGAAAGAAAGAAGGAAAATAACCTCACTGAACCAGCACTACATTTAGAACTAGGACCAAAGAGAAATGTGCAAATATCCTACTGTTAAACCAGAAAGAAAATCTGGAAATCATCCAGTTGGGCAACTTACTGCTAATATATTTTATAATCCAGCATTTAGTTATATACAAAGTTGGCATATGTTCCTACAGTTTCTAAATCAAGAATTAAAACTTTGTGATGTATAAGTCACTTACATCGTTTGGGTTTCAGCCATGCATCTATGAATGGACTTAAAAATAAGTATAAAATTATTTATCCCCCAATGCAAATGAGCCAGCTTAAACTTATAAAAATTTATAAAAATATTTGGATATGTCTGAATGCAAGCCACTGCATTCAGATTTTTAAAACTAAGTTTAATTTTTGGCAAATGTAAAATGATCAGCACTTTAATAAAAATAATTTTTTGTTTGATAACATACTAGTCAGATATCTGCAAATTATTTCAGCATATAAAATAATACATGTAAGAAATTGGTTAACTTATATTTTAGTTTTGTAGTTAATATAATTGTTTTAAATGTACTTACGATTATTGATCCCAGGTAACGTGTATTTAAATAGCAGCAATGCAACTATAGTTTCCTCTAACTGCTTAGTGCTAATAATTAAATATTCCAAAAACACATCTCTTATCACTTTATATATGGGACATCTGATGCACTAATAGTTATTTTTGCAAGTATCAGTATATTAAGTATTTGAGTAATGAATTTGCTGATTTAACATATTCCTATGCTTTAAGCTGCACAAATTAAAGTTCACTTATTTTTGCATAATCACGAGAATGAATCATTTCATAGAATAAATGATTGAACAACTAAAAACAGTGATTTTTCTGTTAATCTAAGAAGGTCACACACATACTATTGCTTTTTAAAGTATTATTTGTACAAACATTTTGAAAACTAGAAAACATTAAATAACTTAAAGACACAATTATGTATACAAATCCAGTGCATTATATATTTTCATAGTAAAAGCAACATAAGAGGTTTTGCATTGGCTACATATTCTTTGGACTGTAAGTTAAGCTTGAAGAAATACATAGATTTCTTTTTACGGGGAACTCTATAGCAAGCAAACCAAATCACCTAAGAAACAGAACCCTTATTTTTGATAAAAAATTGTTTTCACAGATATAATCTGTTGAAAGCCAGAAGCCATCCAAAGTGCTGATACCAATTTAAGAAGATGATCTTTTGCCTTAATTATACATCTGGGAAATATTAGCTGAACATTTTGTGGAGAACAGTGAATACCTTAGTTGCCAGTTGTCTAAAATGCTGCTAATGATCGACATAGTGCCAGTGTTTTGATGGCTAAAACCTAGGCTGAATATGAATACAAAGAACACAGTTGGGGAAAAAAAAGCGCACATTTTATACAAAACAGATTTCAACCATCTGCTTGGCACTTAAGTTGTGACTATAGGCAATATATGAAAGAGGCCACTGTCCACGTTAAGAATGGTATTACTTTTATTGGTACCTTAGAAAAACCATAGGGGTTTGAATGCATGTGTAACCAATGATTTTCTTCAGTTAAATAATGCAAACAAGGGCCTCAGCCAAAATTTTGTTCCCCCCATAATCTCTTCTATGTCAGTCTTCTTATCCTGGCAAAATCGGTTTCACTAATAAAATCGGTATAGTGCTGTACCTCAGGATATTAAATAATACCAGACAACACTAAGCAAGTGGCCCTTAGGATGAGAACCCCAGATGGTTATGAGAGAAAGTACTGTTTGCTTTAGGAATAGGTTATATTCCTGAGTCTGTTGCCTGAATACTATGGTGCATGTCAAATTAGCATGGAAGTTAATGGTCCAGAAGCACTTCTAAATTTAATGCTTTCCCATTTGTTCTGAATTTATAGTATTAAATCAGAGCAGTACTGTTTCATCACTAGTTCAGTAAAGGAAAATCATGCCATGGGTAGGAAATTATAGGCAAAATCTAATTGTTTGACCCATTTCATTTACCTAAAGGTGAGGGAGAAATCCCAAAATGCTCAATAGAAGAGTATTGGTAAATATCATACATTAGATGCTTTTATATTTGTAGACCAGTTGACAAGAGCTGTTATAGACTGTCCCTTAGCATTATAGTAGGCAAAACATAAATTTTTGACTAAGTAATGATTTGACCTTGTATTATCTTTAGCTGAGATATATTTTGTATTTTTAAACATTAGGAAAATCAAGCTATTAAAATGTGTTAGCTTATTGATTTGTCGAGGTTGTATATGTAGGTTGTATGAATTGATAAATACATATTGAGACCTTCTTAGCTCTTGATGAACAGTATGTGATTTAGGAAAGCATAAAGAAATGCTCTCAGAGTCCCTCTCTATTTGTGCTCCTTTCCAATATGGTGGCCACTACCTACGTATCATTATTAAGCATTCGTAATGTGACTAATCTGAGCCAAAACATCCTGTAAATATAAAATACGCACTGGCTTTCAAAGACATAGGTTGAAAGAAAGAATGTAAAATATCTTACTAAGTTATAAAATGTTGATTATATGTTGAAATGACATTAGGATATATTGGCACAAATAAAATATATATTAAAATTATTTTCACCTCTTTTTAAAAGCTTTTTAAATATGACTACTAGAAAATTTAAAACTACACGCGTGCCTCTTATTTGTGGCTCTCATATTTCTATTGGATGATGCTACTTTATACCTTCCTGTGACTGGAGGGAAATCAAAACTTCTATCTTTATCTAGATTCTAGTGGTTTGTAGCTCAGTAGGGTAGCAATCAGTTAGAAAGACCTAGGGGTTTATTAACTGTCTTTATTCTTAGCTTTCTTCTAGAAGGTGGAATTGTATTACTTTTTTAAAAGCTACAGTAATTAGCACTCACATTCATAGATGTATTATTTACCTCATGAATACTGTCACTTTCTTCAAACTTCCATGGAGTTACAATAGAAAGGAAGATGTTTGCTTAAGAATTATATAAATTATTTTAGAGATTATATGTTTGAAATGGGGAATTAGATTTACTGTTTTGAAATGCCACTATGTGTATCTTTAATTTTACAATTGAGTTTTAAAGAAGTTTGTGGAGGGGTAGGAATACCTTCAGCTTTTGTATCCCAGCTGATACTACACACAGTTTCTTAAATTGACCCACAAGATGTGATCCAAACTTTCTCTATACATATGGAGATACACTTATAGAGATAGATATAAAGATAGAGCTAACATTCAGTATGTACTTATTATGTGCCAGACTCTGTTATAAATTGCTTTACATGCATTATTTCACTCTAGCCTCACAACAATCTTATTTTTTACCTCATTTCACAAATGAAGAAAATGAAACAGAGTTGCCTAATTTCTAGGTAATAAGTGGAAGAGCTGAGATACAAACTCAGACATTCAAACTCTAATTATCACTCTTAACCATCACATTATAGTATTGATCTAGAAAGTAATGTACTTCCATAACTTTATAATCTGTTATTTATTTTAGTGGCAGATATTTCTTTCTTTAGTCAACAACTACATTTTAAATTCCTGCTATGCCAGGTGTTATATTAAATGCTGAATAAATGTTGAAAATGTAGACAATATAAATGACATAAAATAATTGTGATATAAACTTCTAATTTTTTTCTGAATGAATTAACTCATTCATTGCACAAGGTGGTATGCTGGGTAGTGGATATCCAGGCATGTGTACACTTATGTAAAGGGTTTCTTGGTAATGGCTAATTGGGACTGTTTTTGAGAGATACTGACTTCTGGTGCACATTATAGATGGATACTTCTTACTAGGAGAAGTGTAACTATTTAGTATTTCTCAAATATCCGTTTCTCAAGTCCTTTGTAATAAGCCACCTATTGAAATGATATCTTTACAGAGAGGCAGTATTTTTGCTTTAAAAATTTATCTGATTTGTATTTGATAGCTCAGTAGGCAGAAAGCCTCTTTACAGTATAGTAATTCTTAAGTGTGTCAGTGTTTACATCTCATGTGGGGATATTGATTTAGAAAAGTTTATGATGAATTGGTAAATAAGGGTATAATTAATATGATATTAATTCTTTAATTCGTAGCCATGATGAACTAATTTTATTTGGGTAGCAGGAAGAGTGTGGTAATTTTGAGTAGAAAACTCAATTAGGTATGATAAAATAATGTGACTGATAATATGATTGCAGTTTTATGGTAACAATAAGGTATTGGGGAATGGAAATGAACCTCATGTTTTTCAGCCACTGGATTTTTCAGTTTTACTGATGGATGAATATACGTTAATGTAGACTTGATCCATGGATCTTTGTTTTAAGTCTTAATCTTTTAAGTGTTCCACATGTAGATATGTCCAAGGCTTCTGTTGCTTTTTTTGATTTCTTGATACCTTAGTAAGGAGAAGCCATCTAATTTTGTAGTTGCAAGTGTGCTTTGGAGTCAGACTGCTTACATTTATTTTATAGCCTCACTATTGATTAGTTCTGTGATCTTTGCGATTTACATAAACTCTGCATGCCTTAATTCTTTAATCTGTGAAATGGAGATTATAATGATTCCCATATTATAGGTCATCTTACTGTTTTAATAGGAAATCATTTATAACTTAGTATGTTTAGGAAATGTATGTTATGATTATTCTTTAACAGATGTTAATCATGTAGAAAGAGAAAGAGTTCTAAGAATACTCCATATAATATGGTAGGTAACATTGAACTACCTATGGACATATAAATATCAAGTACTAGTAAATTATGCTGAATATTATGTGTTGTATAAACCGGTGGTTTATATAGGATTTATCAGAACTATGGCTGCTTAAGAGGTTGAAAAAATATTTAAAATAAAATATTCATGTTGTCTAATCATTTATATTTTATATATTAGACATATATTATAAATATATAATTATTTACATCATGTATGTGTATGTGTACATATATACACATAATCATGTGATATACATATGCATATGTATAATATATAAATTGATTTTTGACATGAATATTTTATATGTATGTATGTGTATATATAAAGTGAAATGGGGGAAGAGAATTTCTAAGACTGAAACCTTAGCTGGGAATAATTCTGAGTTACCTGACTCATAATGAGGTTTATGCTTGTTGTTTTCTAATGGAAAGAAGCTCATTATTGTATCAGTAATCACAATTGTTTTAGGAGCCCTGATATCTGAGGGAATAATTTATTTTATGAATCCTTAAAATGTCTTCAACAGAAGTATTACAGAAAATTCAGAGGCATTGTTCACATTGCCATTTTTAGTAGAGACCAGATAAGAAAAAGAATATTGAATGATAACTAACTTAGTGGAAGAAGGCATTTCTATAAGTAGCTAAACTAATGTTTGCCAGGTATGTAGATTTCTTGGTGAAAGGATACAGGCAGAGATCTAAGAAAAGGCTAACAAGTCCTTTAAACTATCTCCTTTAAATAACAGTTGTTACATCCAGGCTGTTGCTAAGAGATGAGGAACAATCAGTTCTTGACTGAGTTGTATTCTTGCTGAGATTGAGGGCACTCCCACCTCTGTCCTTAAATTTGCTCTGGGTTTAAGAGTATATAGAGACAAAGCAAGAATTTTCCTCAGGAAGCACTTTTGGATCTGCTCAAGTACCTGAAGAGATCCCAGTGAGACCCTAGAATTCGGTATAGTAAACATAGCACAAGTTGTCTGCATTTGAGGCATGAAAACTTTATATTTATTGTTCTGATCCATTGCCATTTCTGCAGATTTTGAGCAATACTGCATCTCACTGGGCCCTCCAGGTTGACTTAATTTTGAAAGTCATCCTAAAAATTAAATTAGAAGATAAGGCAACTTTACATGCTTTCTCATGATTTATTTGCACATTTAGAATGCTGTAGACATAGAAATATTTCCATTTTGATTTATTCATTTAAAAATATTTATTGATCACTTACTTTGTGAATACCAGTAGGCCCCCCTTATCTGCAAGGCAAGAGACATGCTCTAAAACCCCCAGTGGATGCCTGAAACCATGGATAGTACCAAACTCTGTACAGTATATGTTATGTTTTTTCCATCCGATAATTGAGGCAGGATGCATAGCGTGGATAAACTGGACAAAGAGATGATTCAGGTCCAGGATTAACTGGAGCAGGATGGCTTGAGATTTCATCTTGCTTCTCAGAACAGCACACAATTAAAAACATATGAATTCTGTATTTCTGGAACTTTCCATTCAACATTTTCAGACTTCGGTTGACTGTAGGTAAATGAAACTTCACAAAGCAAAACTATGTAAAAGGGGGTCTACTACAAGTTATCTGGCAGGAGAAAAGTACACATCAATGTGAATGAAAGCAGTGGGGATGGCTACTGCAGGAAAGAGTAGGGAATAAAAAGGACATTTTATAGTTTATCATTTTAGCAACATGAGAATATTATTTTAAAATACTGCTCTTTTCCACTTGCAAACTAACACATCTTCAAAACTAATGGTTTTGTCTGTGGCATAATTATTCTAGAACTTCAGTTTATGACAATGATTAGGTACTTATAGATCATGATGGTAAATCTAAGCGATCAACCGAGAAGATTTTTGATTTTACGTTTGCTATAACTGAAAACACTATGGTCCCCTAAAAAATATTCATTTAATCAGATCCAGAAACCTTTTCATTTTTCCCTTTTTTTATTTCAAAAAAGTCAAATGTACTGAAAAGTTGAAATAATAGCACAGTGAGCATCTCTATACTTTTTACTATTAACTTTGCCCCCTTCACTTTCTATTTCTTTCTTTTCTGATTCACTTGAAAGTAAGTTGAGGCTAACATTCCTAAGAACTAGGTCATTCTCTTATCTAATCACAATAATACTAGCAAATCCAAGAAAGTTAACATTAATAAAGTAATAACATTTGACATACAGTTCATATTCACATTTTCTAACTGTCCCAGTAATGCTTTTTATGCCTTTTTAAAAAGTTAAAATCAAGGATCCAGTCAAGCTTCAAATATTGCATTTAGTTTCTAGCTAAATTGTAAATAGCACCCTGCCATCTCTTTGCCTTGACATTGACATTGACATTTTTGAAGAGTACAGGCCACTTGCTTCATGTAATGTCTCACGATCTGGATTTGATTTTATTCTCATGATTAGATTCAGATTAGATACAGGGCTTTTAAGACAGGTATTGGACCATCATTCTTTTTTATACCACTTAAGATTGTAATTAGATGTGTCAGAAGTAAGTACCTACCAAGTTCAGATTTTGGTGTACCAGGTTCATGGAAACTTTTTTTTTTTTTTTTGGCTTAGATTTTTAAGAAATCTAATCTGTTCTGAGAAAGCTATCTGAGCTATGGTGATTTGTCCTGCATAGAGCTTAACTGACCCTTGTTGAGGAAATAGGGCTTCCTTAGTTCAAGAAACCATCACCACATAGTCATGATGTCTACTCTGAAGATAGCCATGAATATCATTTTTTGCAGGTAATCTAAAAATATTGATTGCAAAGTCTGTGTAATAACATGACATTGTATAAGTGTATTTTGTTAGAGTTCATACTTAGAACTACAACATTTGTTCTTTATGAAAAAATGCTAGATGCCACTTACCTCAGTCAAAACAGATTCAACTCATTTCCTCATTTGTCATTCACTGTTCACAAATTGAAAATCAGAAATAATCTTGTTTAAAGTTTCAAAACATTTAATAAATTTCGAAAGAAATTAGAAGCAAGTACAGGCTATTCTCTTTTAACTCTACTATTCTGCTATTAAAGAAATGTATTTCAAGATCAATGGAGTGATATTTTTGTTACCAAAGTTTCCTAGTTCTCTGTTCTAACTACTTTATACCATGCCTCTCTATTCAGACAGATTTTTCAATTGGAAAATTGCCCCACTTTAGAGGTAATGTACAGCACAGACTTTAGAGTCAGACGCCTGTATTCAGATCTTGACTGTACATTTCACTGGCTGTGTGATATGAAGCTAGTTATGTAACCTTTCTGAATTCCATCTTCCTCATATGTAAGATGGTTTTTTTGTTGTAAATAATTGCATGTATGTAAACTGTTTAAAATTGGACCAAGCATATAGTAAGCACTAAATAAATAGTAGCTATTAATATTGTTGATGAATTGTCAATATTTGCGATAACTCATAGGGATTCCTGAATAGCACTTGGACATTAGAACAGATTTTTAAAGCAGTAGTAAAATATTTGTGCGTTCTTTCATGAAATATTTATTGAATATTTTGTATATGCTAGACACTGCTAGTTTCTAGAGATTTAAAAATGAATAAGAAATACATAGCTTTTGGAGATCGCGCCACTCCAGACTGGGCGACAAAGCGAGGCTCTGTCTCAAAAAAAAAAAAAAAAAAAAGAAAGAAATATGTGGCTTTTGTCCTCGTAAAGCTTATAGTTTGGTGGGAGAGACATATTAAGCAAGCAATTGCAATAAAGGAAAATGTGAGTGGGGAAGTAAGTTCAAGTGTTATGGTAGAACACAAGGAGTCCTAATCCTGTTCTGTCTGTTAGAGAGGGTCTTTCTGGGGAGGAGGTGCGAACTGAAAGTGAAGAATGGTACATTTTCCAGACCTAGACAGTCGTATGGGCCAAGAGTGTGGGCTGTAGAGTACAATCCTCCATAGTTTATGAGTCTGGTTCTACCATATGCAAAATGAGTTTCCTTGGGTAAATTCTTTAACTTCCCTGGGCCTTCCTCAGTTTACTCATTTGTGAAGAGGAGATAATAATAGCACCCACTTCACAGGGTTGTTTTGAGAATTAAAAGAGATGATTACCAACAACTAAGAACTGTCCTTTTGACATTTTGAGTACCCAATAAATGTTGACTATATTACCAGAAGGTTCAGCATGTACTAAGCCCTGGTAACACCAATAAATCACTTGAAGGACCTAAAACACCTTAATTTATTCCTTAGATATAACTGTACCATGGTTCTATGTTGCAAATTCCTTCAACTTTCATCCTCCTGCCCCTATAAATATATACAGAGCTTTCTTTTGTAGGTTTACCTGAGTCTGATCTTCAAAACACAAGTCTGAATATCAAACTGAGCATATTTATATTTTTTCTTGGTGTATTAAAAAAATTGCATTTTGTGAGAGCAAAAAATAACCTAGCCAAATTGCTACATTCAGGTAAATTTTAAGTGTGTTTGAATAAATTAGAAAAGAAGCATTCTACCAATGTTCTTGGAAAGTTTATGGAACAAAGTCTGCTTTACCAATGTGAACAACTTAGCCATTTTCTCTGCACATTGCCCTCCTCCCCACATGACACAGCAATGCAGTTACATTTATTGGTTGTTTACTTTTAATACCCTTCATTCCACTAAGGTTTGTGAGGGGTGAGAAAGGGAGCTCCAGAATGCATAGTTTGAACTGAAAAGAGATGTTGTGTGGTCAGAATGAGGATGAGTAGAGAAATTGTAGGGAAGATTTAGTTTTGAACAGCCTGTTGATTGTCCTCTTTTATTAAATGGAGATGCTAAAGAATGATTTGATTTGATTAAACTGTTGTTATTATCCTCTTCATTGATGGACTCTGATAAACTTCAATGCTGTTTTTGAACTGCGAAATTTCTAAATATAACATTTTCTGTTGGTTCAGTGCAAGCTATCATGTTAGGTTATGTCTTGAAAAGTAATAGTTCTAAAAATTGTTTGCAAAGGTATTAAATATCAGGTGGAAACACTTATTTTTTAAAAAAATTAAGAATTGTACAAGTGTAGATTATATTGATGTATGCTATTTAATCTCCTTTTGTGATCTTAATTATGACAAGTTGGATTTTGTTAGAAAGGTTGTAGTTTTTTTCTTTCTTTCACAGTGGGATTAAATAATTTTAACAGCTAAAAGGTTCATTTTCACTTTTCTATATTGGATACTTATTGTCAAATGCTCAGATAAATGCTAGCCCCATGATGTGTGAACTTTGACTCATACTTAGAAGACCCCTGAATTTAATTGGCTATCTGATATTCAGCTCACAGCGCAGAATGTTTTTATTAAGGAAAAAAATGAGGGTGGGAGATAATGAAGCAACATTATCCTTTTTAACAGTTTCCTAACTGACGGTTTTGCTTTTAAAATTCTCTTTCATTTATATCATTGTTCAATACATAACTTTGTTTCTACAATGTAACATACTTTAAGAGTTTATATTAGTTTGTCTGTTTTACAGACTTTAATGTGAGAATAATCCGTATTTGGAAGGAAATGGGTTGTTGTTGTTTAAGGAATTGCTCTTTGTGAGATAATTCAAAGTCCCTTCTGATTGTTCCACTTTTAATTTATCCATATGTCTGTAATACTGCCATGGTTTTAATGTTAAGCTTTTCTGTGTTTTTGTTTCATAGAAGGCATATTTTTTAAAAAACTACCAGAAGAGTCATTTAATTTATTATAATTTTCTTTCAGATATTATTTTAGTAATTATATTTACTTGCAATAATTTAGCAACAGCTAATTAATAATGAATTGACAGTTTAAACATAGTAGTGGATAATAAAAATTAAACACCCATAAAATAAGCAATTTTCTTTTAGGTTCTTAAGTTTCATACATTGAATGTCAGTTTCTTGGGCTTTAATATTAAAGAGTTCTATTTCAGTTAAAGTGTAACTTATCAATTCCCATAAAATTCCTTGGCCACACCTGAGTACTGAGCAACATTAAGGACAGAGAGGAAAATCTGTATTTCTGCTTCAAAAGGGCCCTCTGCTAATGGATGTTGAATCTCTGAGATCCTGGTTTTCTTGGCTGCTTGGATTTACTGCAGGTCCTATGTTTTTCCTGGTACCTAGTCCTACTTGGATTTTTTAGCTTTTCACCTGTATTTTCTCTGGGCTAATCTGGCTTCCCTTCAGGCTTTGTTACCTTATTTCTCCAGGGAGCTGTGCTGTACTCCACTGTCCTTCCTCATTTGCCCAATAGATTTTCATCGGGGAGCTCCATGACTGTTAGTTGCCCTGGTTCCATCCTCTCTAGTTGCTCCTTCATGCTCTTATTACTTGAGAGTGCATTTCATAGCCATCTAATGGCTACTAAATCTTCTGGGTTCTGGAAAATGTAATGCTTTTCTGGAGACAAATAAATTTCAAGGTGAGCTTATTTGTGACTTTTTGAGGATCTCTGTGTTGTGTGGAACATGATATTAGCACACTGAAAGGTATAAACAGAGTTTGGTCTTACTCGTGATCATCAAAGTGTAAGGCATTTACAGCAGACCTACCAACAGTTCTTGAAGACAAAGTGCAATCATGCAGAAGTACTATCTTACATATTTGTTAAAGATGGATTTTAGCATTGTAGGTTCATTTTTAGAAAAAAAAAGAAATGATGTTATAGATGGTATAACTTGTCCTTAAACTCTGATGGAGAGATTTTAGGCTTTATATAGTGTGTGAGGTAAACAGGAAAATTAAAATAACTATTGGTCATGATCATCATTATTTTAACAAGATGAAGGATTTTCCACTAATTATGGAAAATATAGTGTCTCAGATCTTAGGTCCTGTAGCCCTACTTATTTGTATTTCCATATGTATGTGTGTATATAAAGCGAGAATGAAAGAGAGGGAGATAAAAAGGAGAGAGAGAAGGAAAAAGAGGTGTTAACTTGGAGAGAAATAGAGATGGTGATGAAAAATGAGGAGTGGCTTTAGTAAAATGCTATGAATTCTTCACAGAAGTGATACACTTCCAGTGGAAAGGAGAGCCCTTCTTTCTCCCATAAGTAGAAGTTATTAAAGAACCAAGAGCCTCCCCCAGAATGGTTATGTAGTTTATTTTAGGTGAATTTGAATAATTGCTGTAATGGTTAAAGGCAGTCAAGAACTTTGCTAATTTATAAGAATGTTTTATAAAGTTGATTCATAAAATCCAGACTATAATCCTTTTGGAAAAAAAAAAAACAAAAACAAAAAACAAAAAACAAGAAATGTCCAGTTTTTAAAATGAGGTTCTCTAATAGTGGTTGTTCTAATTTTCAAAATTTGTATTAGCAGATCATCTTTTTCATTTTTTAGTAGTAAACATGACAGATAAGAATTGTGAGGTCCTTTCTGGCATGCAACAAAAAGTTCCTTATCCTATTACCTAATGCAGATGGATTTTAAGTCCTCTGGAATAGGCTGCTTCTTAGTATTGCACTCTCTCCTAAAGTTGATAAACCTTGCAATCTAAGTGTTTTGAGAATTGTGCTTCTCAAAGCCATTTTCCCTGTAGATCATTACGACTTGACAAGCATATCTCACAGACAACCTTAGCCATATACTATTTGTTTGACATTATTAAAAAACACTCAAATCTGTCATCATAATTATGCTTTTTTTGTAGGACAAAAATGTGTCATTTCTTTAAAACGAAGAAGTGAAGTGCTCTCAGGGAAAAAAAAACACATACAATTTTGAATATACTAAACATAATCCATAAGTTCAGGTAAAGCATAGGATTTTGAATATATTAAACATAATCCATAAGTTCAGGTGTCCTTACAGGAACATTGATTAAAAATATACTAAACCGGTGAATTAGTAATATTTTGTGTCTTTGTAATACTTACTCTCCCCATGTAGATGATTTCTTGCCTGAAAAGCACAGATTACCTATTTTCTTCCCTCCTACTATATATATTACAGACTCTGAGAAGTCCTACAGTAAAGAAAAAGAAAGAAAACTTGTTTCATGTAGCTTACCCCTAATTTATTTGGTGAGAGAAATTGTCTTCTTACAGTGCATCTTCTTAGGAGATGTATCACTGAATACAAAATTGAAAATACCTATTTAAAAAGATTCCAAAAATGTGAGGAGTACAACTACAGGTTCAACTAATTTCAATAAAAAGTATTATGGTAAATAAATATGAGCTAGTTAGCAATTAAAATATCAAGCCATTCCAGTGTCCTGGAACTATCAAATTGATGAAGGATAACTCCAGCATGTTACTTCCCTTACTGAGTCTGTTCTCACAGCAGCCTGCAGGGCTGATGCTCAGTTGCTATAACCAGTATGGTTACATTGGTTATTGATTGCCAACATTTATTCTAATTGGTTGGTGCCACGTTATACTCTTTTGTGAGATATTTTATTTATCATTTTTAATTACACTAAAGGTGACTGTAAGGGTTAAGTGAAATATTATTCATAACGTCAGAGCAACATATACAGGCATAACTTTTATCAGTTTGTTTCTAAGATCAGTTTATTTATAGGAAAACTGGGATAAACAAATATGATTTATATCACTTCCCCAAAAATGTGATTGTATCTTGAACAGATTTCCTTTGCTAAAATCATTTATGGCATAGAATATTCAGCCTCAAACCATATAATGTGGTTATGGACCTCTTCAATATAATTTTAAAACAACCTTGTAATAACTTTCCTACATACAGATTACTAGTCACCATTTACATTTACTGTTCATCTTCATATTTAACTTGACCTTGTGATGGAGTTTTCAAAGGAAAATACTTTTTCTGGCACCTATCACTAAATTGCCAATTATATTCTGAAATTGCCTGTGAAGTTTTTCTTGTTATATAAGACAGGAGTATTACAGAAGATGATGTCAGAGACCAGCTATGAACCACTTTCCTATAAATTGGATATTAGTGACATATTAAAAAATCACATTGATGTACCTCTTGCCCTCTACTAAAAATTAACATTAACTCGATTCAGTAAATTATTCGAATATAACACACAGAGAATTATCAAGACATACTGTGCATTTTTGATTTGTGAGAGAAATTCCATTGAATTCTACCTATAATAGAGAGGCAAAGCATTGTACTGATGAATGAGGTCATAATTGTCATTTGTGGCTGCATTATGAAAATATTATATTGCTAGGAGAATTATAAAATCTCACACCTATGGTAATATATTTGTGATAATTCATTGGCATGATACATGAACAATATACCATGGCTTGGGTTTTCTATTAACTTATTTTATGAGCAGGAATGAAAGAAGTTTAAAATTAAAATGATAGGGATTTAACCATGTGAGCTTAGCCAAACTTTTTTCAGTTGAAAATATTGACCTTGTTGAAGTATCAATTATTTGATGACCGGAAGTCAATAGTAATAATTTAAATACCTAAGAAAAACCAAAACAAAGTAACTTGCTGCTATGTCAATTCTGTGAATTCCTGTGATCTAATTTTTTTCAAAATTTCTTCCCTTCAAATTTCACATTTGACTAAATATTCTCTGGGAATGATAACACAAATGGAAGGCTGAGATACTGGTAGCCTGCAAGTTATAGACTTTACAAATGTAATATTTCTCCGTTGCACCTGATTTAAACCTGCATCATCTTCACTTACAACTAAGGACATTCTGATAGAGAAGAAAACATTATATTAGCATTTTTGGTGCTTTCACCAAAATTGCACTGTAATTTGTTAAATTATATAAGGCCTTTGTAAATTTAGCTTCCCATAATTTTAATCTACCATGTCACCTTGTGTAATTTCTTGATGATAAAGTCTGGTCCCAGGTCTGTAACAAAATGCAGGAAGAATTGCTACAGTAGTAGCTACAGGCTGAGGAAGTAGTGACAACGTAGCCTATCAAGTATGAAAGAAGCAATAATATGATATTCTTTATGCAGCTTAATCTCTGACGTTAAATTCATGTGAGATTTTTGATATTTCCATAACATTCATAAATTTTTAAGATCACTTAGATATTCTAACATACTAAATATTTTATCTTGGTACAATTCTGTAAATATTTGTTGAATGTATACTAAATCCTAAGCCTTTTTTTTCTTTTTTTTTCATCCTAAGCCTTTTAAGGCAACATTTGTGGAAAAGGTTTGACAAAAATTCTCCCTCAATGTTTTTCATTTGAGTGGTAGAAATGCTGATATAAGCATCACAAGACAACTATAGAACAACTACAGTAGATACCCATAAAATGTCATTGGAGTCCTAAGAAGTGAAAGATAAATTCAAACTCTGAAGATTAAAGAAGGTTATACAATGGTGGTGGCTTTCAAACTGGTACCTAGAGTTGTGTAGGCTTTTGGAGCACCCCAGTATAGGGTTGAAAGGACATTTCAGATTTAGCACCAGCATAAATAAAACCACGTAATCATGATCAGCTTTGAACATGGCAAGAATCTCGTGTGACTGAGATACCGGATATAAAACATAAGCTGGGGACAGGCTATGGAAGACCCTAAACTTCAAAACTGGCTGTTAGTTCATAAGCAATAAAAAGTATTGTTCTTTGAGCTTGGGGCGGGGATTGCATTATGGAGTTTATGATAAAGTGTCTTTTGGTCATGGCACTTCTTAATTTAACGACATGTGATAACTCTTGAGTTGCCTGCAGCATCCTCATGGCTCAGTGCTAGGTACATTTTTGACGTTCAATTGATGATTATTAAATAATCAGACCTTAATTTCACCTTCTAGCTGTTTATCCGACTATTTATCTAGCTATTTGTCTACCGATTCCTACTATGCATGCTAGTCTGTAGCTATTGTATATCATTCTATATTTCTTTTAATTATTTGCTTTCGTTATGCCTCTACATATTTATTTATTTATACATATGAATACATATGTATTCATTCATTCATTTATTTTTGAGTGGTATAACTTCATCCTTTAAGAAGCTTCCCTTGGCCAGGTGCGGTGGCTCACGCCTGTAATCCCTGCACTTTGGGAGGCCGAGGCGGGTGGATCACGAGGTCAGGAGATCGAGATCATCCTGACTAACACGGTGAAACCCCGTCTCTACTAAAAATACAAAAAACTAGCCGGGCGTGGTGGTGGGCGCCTGTAGTCCCAGCTACTCGGGAGGCTGAGGCAGGAGAATGGCGTGAACCCGGGAGGCAGAGCTTGCAGTGAGCGAAGATGGCACCACCGCACTCCATCCTGGGCGACGGAGCAAGACTCTGTCTCAAAAAAAAAATAAAAATGAAAATAAAAAATAAAGCTTCCCTCGACTAACTGAGAGTCATGTACTCCCTCTGGCATTTGCACAGAATCTTCTTTCTACCCCTATTTCAGTATGTTTACCAGTTGTTTTTCCTCACTAGACTGCAAATCACTAGATTGTGAGTGCGTCAACTAAAATTCATTAATCTTTATTTCCTCATGCCAAGCACAATATCAACACTACAGAAATACTTACTGAATTGGATTGAATTTTCAAACTTCATACAGATTTAATAGCACTTGAACTTATTTTTAACATAGGATATATATGACACATGTTACATATAAATGTAGCTCTAGGATCTCATTTTCTCTGTAATAGTGTCTAAAGACCGGTTTCAACTTCACCTATGCATATAAAGCAAAATATAGTAAATCAGAGAGAAATATTTGTAAGACACAAGTGACCATGAATGCAGGTGGATTTCCTCTTCTTTTCTGTATATTTTTCTTGACACAAAACCCTTGGTTTAGTTTGTGGACTGTTAATTGTAAATTTAAAGGAGAAAAATATAAGCACCGTGTATGGGTTGAATTTCAAAAATGATATTTTTTTGAAGTATCACAGTGAAATTCTTATATTCGAAATGATATATTGATAATGGACACATGACATTAGACATCTTGTTCTTTCCTATTATTTTGTTTTTCTTTCTTTCTTTTTATCAAGACTGAACAGGAAGCTGTATTGGCAACCCCCACATTTGGTGGGATTCAGAAGGAGGTGTACCAGAAAGGAGTGAAAACAAAGACTGCTTTGGTCTTTTTTTTAAAGGAAGAACACACTAGCTGGTTTATAGTATTATTTCTCCCTGAAAAAAGTGGGAGGCCAGGGGGGAAATTGTCTGGTGTTTCAGCTAGTCCATCTTTTAGCCCTGCAGACTGCAATCATTTTTGTATTCTTTGCCCTTAATGAAATAATTGTTATATGCTGGAAGTTTGTGATTGCCATTTTGGGTAGAATGAGGGAGTTTTACTTTGAAAAAAATAAATTAGTAATGGAGTGGCAGGGAAGAAAAGACAGAACAGCTTTTCTGTTTTCCGGTTTGGATTCTGCTAGTGGCTTTGCTGCCTTGCCTGCAGTGATGGGTTTTGCCAGAACTTAGGGAAAAACAAAGCTAAAATGGCAACATCTCTTAGGAAAATCTGTAAGATTGTAAGAAGGCTGGGTGGTTCTGGGGAGTGTGAGTTAGAGAGCAGATGCCTTTGGTCTGAGTTTCAGTCCTCACAGTCTGTTTGCTTTCTTGCTTTGAAATATTTTTTGTTTCTACCTCCTTGGTTTACAGGGAGCTGGGGAGGCTCGTTTTTGTTGTTGTTTTGAAATGTAAGTTTGCCAACAAGTGAAACAGAAAATAACTGCTGTGACAGACATGTCCCCTAAGACCTTTGCTTCTAAGGGAAACACCTCAGCTTCATGTTTAAAAACAGAGGCCCCAACATTGGAATACCAAATTCTTTTTGTCTGCTGTGCAATATGAAAATGAAAATTGTCCCTTTGGATGTTTTTACTTTTTTTTTTTTTTAACAGGTCGTATCAACTTTGAGGTCTTAGAGCAGTAGTTTCACTGCTGCCATGATTTGCCTTTCATAGGGCATACATTGTGCTAGTGCTGAACAGCTGCTTTAAATTCTACTTAGGAACGGAAATTTGAGGTTTTAAAAATGCTCTTATTTAATCATGATCAGACCTCTTCTGATTGATGCACTGCTCCTGTTGATTATTTTGTACTTCTTTATTAGGCTTCCTTGGCAGCACAGAGGCTATTCTAACTTGGGTTCTCTTGAGAGCATATTAGGTGGATTATGTACCAGTAATTGTTTTAACTATATAGATGCAATAATTATTTTGGATATTTGGACAGTCACTCAACAAATATTTCATATATCAGACACTGTGTTAGCCCAAAGTATATAGAAATGAAGAAAATATCCATGATCTCTGTCTCATAAAGTTTACAGTCTAAATAGTAGCTTTATCTAGCTATCCATTAAAAATTTTATGTACCCTTTTCATAATACTTGTTCTTAGCCATTATCAATATTATTAATAGACCTTGTAAACAGGATACTTTTGTTTTGAATCATGCTATTTTGCGTACATATACAAACCGCTTATTTTGGAGGACCTCAAATTAAGTAACTATGGAAAATTCAGGACTAGGTAAGATTTTTCAGATTTTCTCCACTAACATACTTCTTTTCTCCCACTTATAGACAGTTTTGGCAAGCATATTGCATAAGGAGTAGGTCCATGGATAAAAGCAATGGTATTCTTGTTTTCTTTTAGCTCTTCATGAGAAGATTCATGGAAACAATGTCAAGAAGCTTCTACTTCCAATTCATATGTGATCTGCCCAAAAGTTGTGATTCCTATACTCAACTTGGACCTAAATCAAAATGGGAAATAAGATAAAAGAAGCAGAAATGCTAGTAGTCCATGCTGGGGATTTTGTCTTAGAACTAGTCTATTACTAATCTAGAGAATCATCCATCTAGGCTACCACATTTACATAAAGATTGCAATAGGCAGTCTTAAAATTTGTCTCTTACTTGAAATACACCGAGGGCCATCGCTCAGTGAAATACAAACAATATCTTAGAATTAGAAAATTATACCTCAGGTAAATTAAAATTTTTTAAAAAGGCAAATTATTAAAAACATTCTTTTCTATTGCTTTTTGTAGAAAACATTTAGTTGTATTGGGAAATTTCTATTTAGAAGTTTATTAAAACTAACTTTTTTTTTTTTTTTTTTTTTTTTTTTTTTTTTAGCAGAGATTAGAAAAGGCTTTCAGAAAAAGAGAAAATGCCATAAGTGAATAGACTTTTAAGCAATAGTGCTGATTAAATAAATGCTGATGTTTGGCAACAGGGCTATGGAAGATAGATGAGATATATAACAGAGTCTACTAATCATGTTTACGGGATTTTCTGGGACAATTTTAGTGTCAAATATAATAACAACTCATCCAAATTATCCAAAAGTCTCTCCCTTTTGGACTCTATATTTTTCAAACTATCTCACACATTCATAACAGATACAAATATATTTGCCAGAAGATATGCCATTTTTAGGGTTATTTTTGTAAAAGATAGTTTCTGTATGTAGTGCACTTCAGAGAAAATCTCCAATAGAAGCAGTGTAGTGGCTAAAAGCGTAGACTGAGGCGAACGGCTCAGGGTCAACATTCCGCCTTGCTACTGAAGCTGTGGGACTTCAGGCAAATCACTTCACTTCTGATCCCTGGCATCTCCTGACCTCCATTCCTTGGCTTCCTTGGCTATAAAATAGAGATAGGAATAGTACCCACTTGCTTGGCGGTTGTAAAGATTAGATAGGTAGGCAGGTAAATAAGTAGATAGCCAGATACGGAGATATATCTCAGTGTGATATCTTAGTTACTACGTAAGTATTAGCTACATTTTATTACCACATTTAAATGAAAGAACTATGGCTAAAGTGACAACAAATACCAAGATATTATGAGATAGTTCTAATATTGAATGTATCATTACTGTTTAGTTCACATTAAACCAAAGCTCACAAACTGATGTACTGGCTGTGGGTGTTTCTTCTTTTTTCTTCAGATTATACTAACATTAAAAATCTGGACATTCCTCATAAAAATCCAGAGTTTTGGTTTTTCCTCATGATTGTATGAGTTAGCTACATGAAACAACCAATTTCACCTGGGGACTGTGAACCTCAGTGAGGTCACAAGAGCCACTCTAGTTGGGGCACATGCTCAGATTTCTGCAGCTTACCTGTCACTTAAATCCCCCCACCACCCCAAACACACACAGGCACAATGCAGGCATTTACTTAGTCATCTTCATTACTCATTGGTGTTACCTATTAATTACCTTTCAATCTCCGGATTTTTGTGATTTTCTGCAATGTGTCCTGATTTTTAGTGTAATTTTTTAAAATATAATTTTGGCTGCTCGGGGTAAAATGGAAGAATTGGGGGCCATTTTTTTTTCTTTTCTTTCTTTTTTTTTTTTTTTTTTTTTTTTTGAGATTGAGTCTTGCCATGTTGTCCAGGCTGGAGTGCAGTGGCACGATCTTGGTTCACTGCAACCTCCACCTCCCAGGTTCAAGCAATTCTCCTGCCTCAGCCTTCTCAGTAGCTGAGATTACAGGCATGTGCCACCACGCCCAGCTAATTTTTGTATTTTTAGTAGAGACGGGGTTTCACCATGTTAGCCAAGATGGTCTTGATCCGCTGACCTCGTGATCCCCCAACCTCAGCCTCCAAGAGTGCTGGGATTACAGGTGTGAGCCAGCGTACCTGGCCAATTTTTTCTTATATGTATCAGTCCCTGAAATATAGGCAGGTACAATATTTGAAAGGCATGGTTAAGTATAGCAGGACTCTAGTATTTGCCAAATCCTTACAAGTGGAAAAATAGTCAACAAGTAAAGAACCATATTCATTACCTGAGATGAGTTATTGGGCAAAATTTTCAATCTCATTTTTAGTTAATCCTAAAATATTGATTATTGCTAGCTTCAGGTATTTTAACCAGTAATTTAAGACTTAGTCCCTTCTTGGTAATAGAAGGATATGTGACATTTGGAGAAAAGAGAAGATGATAAAATTGCATGCCCCTGTTACCCTGAATTAGAACTCTCTAGGAACCATGTCCTTTAAAATACTTTGACTAAATAAAAAAATGCCAGATGAAACACTGTAAAAATTATTTATGAAATGGAAAAACAGAGTTAAGGAAAATATTACATTTGTATTGTTAGTAGGCATAAAACATGCATATAATATTCTCATGTATCTGTCTATATATATAATATATAAATACATGCCGTCTTAGAGGAAGAATGAGGAAAGCGTAAACATTTCAAATCTCCCACCAGTCTTAGAATATAACTCATATAACCTACTACCAGTTTTTGTAGTCTTTATTTTATGAAATGAAGGAAACTATACTGTGTAATTTATAGCATACTCACATTCGTTACCATATCATGAAAAATTATTCATAATTAGTAGATAACCGATTGATTGAATCTCTTGAAACTTCTTATTCATACCATTATAATTTCCATTTCC
Organism: Macaca thibetana thibetana; assembly: GCF_024542745.1. Taxonomy (NCBI): domain Eukaryota; kingdom Metazoa; phylum Chordata; class Mammalia; order Primates; family Cercopithecidae; genus Macaca; species Macaca thibetana. Next base: position 24,016,931 of record NC_065588.1, on the reverse strand, counting down.
CAACTTTTAACTGAGACCTGTTACAGTTTGTTGCTAATCATAATATATAATAAAAATATTAGCCAATCCTACCCACTATTTTAAAAAGAAGAGTAAAATATCAGCAGTAAGAGGAACCAGAAAGGTCAACTAGTCCAGCGTTTTGGAGGTATGCATGAATCCTCTGTCCAGCATTTCTGATAAATGATCTGTTTTCTATTTGGAGCTTATAGAGTTGTGGAGCACACTACCTGTTGAAGCAAGCAAAATGCTATCATTTTTGGTTGGCTTTGACTGTTTAAAGGTTCTTTTTATTTTTTATTTTTATTTATTTTATTTTATTTTTTGAGGCAGCATCTCATTCTTTCACCCAGGCTGGTGTGCAGTGGTGCAATCTTAGCTTACTGCAACCACTGCCTCCCAGGCTCAAGTGATTCTGTTGCCTTAGCCATCAGAGTAGCTGGGATTAAAGGCATGAGCCACCATGCCTGTCAATTTCTTGTTTTCGTTTTTGTATTTTTAGTAGAGACAGGGTTTCACCATATTGGTCAGGCTGGTTTCAAACTCCTGGCATCATGTGATCTGCCCACCTCGGCCTCCCAAAGTGCTGGGATTACAGACATGAGTCACTGCGCCCGGCCAGGCCAGAAGGTTCTTTTTAATACTGAGCCTAAATGTACCTTCTCTCAATAATGCTTTTAATTCTTTTTAAAAATCTTGTATCTCTGTTTGTAAATCTATTGTATATTATATAACATTATAATTATCTGTTTATATGCTAGCCTTTACAAGATAGGGCACCTGGTACATAGCAGACCTTCAATAAATATTAAATGAATTAATGAATAGTTCAGATTCTGTCCTCTAAAACCACACAATATAAATACAAAAATTCCTATGCCATGTCATGGTTACCTTTCAACAATTTTCTTAGATGTGGGTAGTGAGCCGTGTCTTCTGTATATAGCACAAAATATCCATGTATAAAATTTTAACAGTTAATTTTTTTTAGATATTAAAAAGCCCTGATAGAAATTCCATAGGCAGTAATCAGATGAGTTGGTACAAATATTTAAAACTTAGACTTTATTGGTAGCTTCTGGATCGATGCCCATGTTGATACTGAATTGGGAATTCTAATATTACATTCCTTGATAATTCCCTGTGGGTTTCTAAGAACCAGAAAGGCTACATTGATTACTTATTATAAAATACATTTTACCCAATGTTTGCAATTAAAACAACATTGGTAACATTGAAGTACAAATTTCCCATAGATTATAGTTCTTTATTGTTTCTTATATTTATCCACATTATCTCCAAAATATGAATGAGGGTTTTACATTTCTTGACAGTACACCGACAGCAGTGCTTATTCATTCTGAATAGTTTCTAAATACTCCATGAGCTGAGGAGATACAGTCCATATGGCAAGTAATTGGTGGTGTTTAAACTATCTGGACATCTCTCCATTTTGAAGTAGCTATTATTTCATCCTGCTTTTTGGTGATAGCCTGCAGAAATCTACCTGGAACTGCACATTTTCTATTGATTTTCTTTTGCCAAATGATTGATGGACCATTCTAGTTCAATTGTTTTCTCTTGGAGTGTGTGCGGTTACACTCCTTTGTTTTCAAACATTTTATTAGAAGTATAAAATATTTTTAGATGAACAACATGGTCATTTTGGGAATGCTGATGGCCAAAATTATTGATGATAGTGTGTAAGAAAGAGGGTAAATCAACTATTTCAGTAGCTAAATAGCTACATAGATTGAAAAGGACATTCTTACTACTTTTTCTTTTTTCATTCTTATTTCTCGTGTTAGCTTGATTTTTCTGGTCAAAAATCATCTTTTTGAGTTTAACCTCATGGTCCTCAGATGGCCTTTCAAAATGCAGGGTATCCATCTAAGCCAAACTTAAGAGTTTGTGATTTTTCTTGCAATGCTAGTGCAGCGAGTTCAGTGATACAATGCACCTATGTCCCACATTTATTCTTTACAATACAAACCCATTTCTTTGTCTGGAAGTTTTAAGTCTTCCGCATAGAATGAGGGAACCACTGTTTATGTGAATAGCAGTTTCTAATGAAACTTTCACAATGACTGAATCTTACAATAACATGTCCTTCTGTCCTTGATTTTAAGGGGATTCAGCGTCTCCTAAAGAAGCACATGGTAGGAATTTCTTTTATCTATGTTATTTGGAAATAAACGTCATGTAGCAAAAAACCATATTCTGAATTCCTAGTGATGGGATGAGGTTTTGGTATGTTGGTCGTAGGAAGGCTGTTAGTATAGCTCTCGGTGTCATTCAAGTGATTTCTTTTAACTTAGTTAGAAACTAACGTTATTTGAAGGCCCAGGATGCTTCAGAGCCAGTGGTAAGAACCTGATTACTCACTTTTCTGCAAGATTCAGAAATCTTAGCTTCGCACCATGAATTCTAAGTCTTATTTTTTAAATTCAGAAATAAAATTTTTGGCTGTATAAAAATATTAAAATAACTCTTGACTCCTTTTCAAAGGTCCAAGTATATTAAACACAGATGGCTTCTCATAGCTAATTAGATTGTGTCGTATCCTAACCTTAACTATGGTTTATAGCTAAGTAGTTTAAATGATACTCAATTCCATTTCAAAAAAAAAAAAAAAAACTAGCAATAATAATAGGTAGCATTTATTAAGTATATATAGTGTTAGATTTGGTGCTACATGTTTCTATATGTACTCATTTACTTCCCTAAAAATCCATAAATAATGTACTATTTATGTTTCCTATAATGGGAAAACGGACTCAGAGAGGTTAAGTAACATGATCGAGGTCACAGAGGTAGGAAAGAACACAGCCAAGACTCAGGCTAGGTCTGTCTAATCAAAGCTCATGCTCTTAGACATTGCCCTCATGCCTCTACCTTGATTTATTGTGCTTTATGTTAGGTCCTTCATTAAATTGAAAAATGAGTAGTATCGGTTTTGGCTCAGAGTTTACAACAGTAGTAAACTCGCTTTTATTTTGGTTAAAAAGTTTCTTCCGGATTAAACGTCTATTAGATGGGTTTCTGTAATGGAAAGAAAGACCAGAAATGTGAGATTTTGTATTGTCGTCTAGAATTTTCAAGTACATTACTTACTATAGTGAAAAAAAAAAAAAAAAAAGTTGAGTTAAATTTGGAAGAAGATAAAAATGAATAAATATAAACTACTAGTACAGAATTTAAAAACAATTACTTTAATAATGAGACTAGTAATTGATTTTTTAAATATCCAGGTCCTTGGGAATCAGTAAGCTCTTTTGCTTTACTGCTTACATTTACAGATTTTGTTATTATTGCTATTACTCAAATGTCTGTGCCTCTTCCCTCTAATTCACTTCTTTCCCCTCTGCTGTGATGGAGATGAAATTATTTTGAAGGAAATAAAAATTGAAACACTTGCTTCTAGATATACCTTAAGGAAATCCTGATTTCTAAATTGGTTTGAAGTTACTTGTCCTGGTAAATCAATGTCTATTTAATTAAGCCTATGTTGCATGGCTCTAAATTAATTCCAACTACTATCATAAGTGGAAAGCATCATGGAATATATCATGCTATATTAATTGAGTATAATGTTCTACTTCTATAACAGTGGAAATGTATTTGTAAAACAACTACTATGAAAAATATTTAGAAAATCATCGGCTTATCCATTTTACTTACCCTCTGTAATGGTTTTTAAAAAAATGTAAGACTTCATTATACAGTGAGCACCAACAATAGTTGATTTTGTAGGAAATGAATTAATTTAAGGCCCTGGAGATGGAGGAAACAGATATTAACAGCTAATAATTATTATTTTGGAGATTATTCGAGAAGTTATTTGCAAAGGTTTTAATTCCTTCAGAAGTATCCTGTGACAAACTGAAGATTGAGCTACCTTTCCAAAGCTTTACCTGTGTTAACAAGGATGAAATGCTGGATCAGACCACTATAGACTAAGCTATGGGGTAATAAGATAACCCGTATTAACTTTTCTAAGCATATAAATGAAGAAATTAGTAAAAATTATATAAAAATTTTATAATCTTTCATTGGAGTTCTGTGGGGGAACAAGATATTGTCTGTTCTATGTAAATGTTAGTAATGAGTGGTCAGTCTATTCAGTTCTTTCTTTTTCTTTTCTTTCTTTTTTTTTTTTTTTTTCCTGAGACAGAGTTTTGTTCTTGTTGCCCAGGCTGGGGTACAGTGATACAATCTCACCTCCACCTTCTAGTTTCAAGAGATTCTCCTGCCTTAGACTCTCGAGTAGCTGGAATTATGGGCAGATGCCACCACACCTGGCTAATTTTTGTATTTTTAGTAGAGACGGGGTTTCACCATGTTGGCCAGGCCGGTCTCGAACTCCTGACCTCGTGATCCTCCTGCCTCGGCCTCCCAAAGGGCTGGGATTACAGGTGTGAGCCACTGCGCCCGGCCTATTGAGTGCTTTCTTTTAGAACAGTCATCAAATATTTGCCTATCAGGAGTGTAAAAAGTTAATGTGGCAAAGAGAGAAAGAGCTAAAAAAAAGAACTTAAGAAAAAACATGTGTCTAACGTAGATGCAATAACAATGTTCAACAAAAGCTTGTATTCAAATAAAAGCAATAGAAATGAGAAATCTATTTTTGATTCTTTGGGGAAAAATCCAATTTAAAGCATTTATTTAAGTTCTTTCATAAAAATATTTTATATTTGGCTTTTAATTAATGGAAAATGTGATAATATTTGGAGCAGGTCGAGCTCCAAATTCTAGTTCAGCCACTTTCTAACTGTGAGGCCTTGTCATCTTAGGTAACATCTCTGAGCTAGTTTCTATCAGTAGAATGGAGGCGATAATGTGTGTTTTATAGTTTTAAAGCATACTGCTTTATTGAAATATAATTCAGTACTATAAAATTTACCCACTTAATGTGTAATTCAGTGGATTTTAGAATTTTCAGAATTGTGCAATCATCACCACAATCTATTTAGAATCTACTTTATTTTTTTTTTTTTTTTTTTTTTTTAGAATATGTTTCCCAGGCTTACTTTAAAACTGACATCTCCCGGGTTCAGGACTATTAGCAGTCGTTCCCCAGTTTACAGGCCCCGCCCCACCCCCAGTATTTTTAGTAGAGACCCTCGGCCCTCCCAAAGTGACCCGGCCTATTTTCCTTTAAAAGACATCTTGTGACTATTAGCAGTCGTTCCCCATTTCCCCTCCCCACCCCCATACCCTGCCCTAGACAACCACCAATCTACTTTCTATACAAATGTTTCTATTCTGGACGTTGCATATAAATGGAATCTTAGAATACGTAGTCCTTTGTGAGTGGCTTCTTTGACTTGGCATGTTTTCAAGGTTCATCAGTTTTGTAGCATGTATCAGTACTTCATTCCTTTTTATTATTGAATCATGTTCCATTGTATGGATATGGCATGTATTGTTTTTTCGTTCATCATGTAACAGATCCTTGGTCTGTTTCCACTTTTTGGCTATTATGAATAATGTTGTTATGTACCTTTGTGTACAAGTTTTCGCATGGACATATGTTTTCAATTGTCTTGGGTATTTACCAAGGAGGGGAATTGCTAGGTCATATGGTAACTCTTTAGAAACTGCAAACTGTTTTTGAAAGTGACTGCGCTGTTTTACATTCCTAACAGCAATCTTTGATGGTTCCAATTTCTCCACATCTTCTCCAACATTTGTTATTGTCTGTCCTTTTTATTTTAGCCATTCTAGCAGATGTGCAGTGACATCTTATTGTGGTTTTGGTTTGCATTTCCTTGATGACTGATGCTGTTGAGCATCTTCTTATGTGCTTATTGACCATTTGTATATCTTCTTGGGAGAAATGTGTATTCAGATCTTTTTCTCATTTTAAAAATGGATTATCTTTTTATTATAAGTGTTGTACAATAATTCCATGTATATAAATATGTACATATATATTTATATTTAAATTATCAAGATTCTTTATAAATTCTGGATGCAGTTCTCTTACCAGATACATATTTTCAAGTATTTTCCCCCATTCTTTGGACTGTCTTTTCACTTTATTGTTAGCATCATATTCAGTGCAAACGTTTTTAATTTTAATGAAGTCCAATTTATCTGTTTTTTTCCTTTGTCCCTTGTGTGTTTGGTGTCGAATCTAGCAAACCATTGCCTAACCCAAGGCCACGAAGATGTTCTTCTGTATTTCCTTCTAAGTGGTTTATGGTTTTAGCTCTTACATTTATGTCTATGGTCCAATAATGTGTTGTTTTGGTGACCAGAAATAATACATGGAAAGCACCTAGCACAGTCACTGGCACTCATCAATGCATAATTAGTGGGAGTCATTCAAACTACTTTGAACCCAAAGTTCATGAATATGTACTAGAACCTATCTTTAGGTCTCTCTCACATTATTGTTCTTACTGCTCTACAAGGAACTATAAGGAATAAAAGGTATACATCATTAAAAAAAAAACATTTCCAGAGAGGTTTTAATAATTGCACGTTATTATTAATAAGTCATTTACAGTAACAAAAATGCAAAGACATGGAAGAAAAACAGAATAACAAGTTTGAGCAGATTTAAGGTTCCGCTGTTCATTTCTGTAAGTTTGTTAACATGAAGACATGCTGTAGTATAAACAAAATTGACTCTCTGGGAAATATATTGAAATTGAAAAAATTTGGCTTATATTTTGTGATCATTTTAATTAATATCTAACATCTCTTGAGATGTCACAGAATGTTGTCTTTTTTAGTGGTTTAGTTTTATTTTTCAAAATAACGTTTTGCTGTGTTTTGTAAGTATTGGATAGATTATCCACATGTATTTCTGGAAAGTTAAGTAATATTGTAAGGAAAGGCAAGGTGAGAAGTTTATGTTGGTAAGAAGGTGAGTTTAAACATTGTTCCCTTTTGCAATGGAATTTTCTTGTTTTTCTTCTGTATTTCACTTCTGTACTATGATTTGAATATGACATTGGAAAGTATTATTTTTTATATACTTTGAAATAAAATATCTATTTCATAAGAAAAAATACTAGGAGGTAAACTACTCAATTACTTCTGAAAATGGGCTACTGCATAAAGCAAGTTAGAATAAGAGTAGCTGTTGCTATTGTCGCTAAACCAGCCATGAATGTTGTGAAGAGGTGGATCTGAAAGCAACTATAGATAATAGTTTACTCTGTGGAGACTCTGTTTTGTGTTACAAATACACATTTTATGTTGAATAGAAAAATATACAGATTGGGGAAGAAATCACATTTTACCCCATTTAAAAAAGGACAATCCCTTTAGATCACTGAGAGGACAGTATGAAGAAGACTTACACTGCAGCTGCAGCAGTCTTTGGATAAATAGAGGATTTAATAATGTTCAAATATTTGTCCCAACCTCAAAAGAAACCCTGAAATAGAACTAACTTAACAGATGATACAGTTCTCTCCATATAGGTCTGGTGGCTCTTGCCCAGGGATTTCCTTGGACATTTATTGTGTTTTGCTTACTAACTAATACAGTTATGGTAGCTATCTTTGTGGGGATTAGGCTTTAGTCCTTTATAAATAATGTCAGCATAGAATGTAAGAATGACAAACTTGAAAATAGGAAATGCGTATTTAAATCTGCGGGAAATCTTCCACATGGTTTGATGTTCTTGGACACATGAGAGCTAGGATTTTGAAAGGATTAATTAGATTAGCCTAACTTTCCTTCAAATTTCAGAATCATATCTCACAGTTGCTACACACTTTGAGTAAGCACTTAGCCAACTCCCTTTGAAATACATATTCTGTAAGAAACACATTCTTTAAAATATAATTCATATATCCTATATTTCAGCACTCATTCTACCTCTATTATATATGCTTTAATATCTTTTAAAGGCATGTTTCATTTTCTAGAGTCCTTAGCATAAATAACTATCTTGAAATCAAAAGTTGTTGATAATATTTTAGTAAAAAAGGAATCCAAAGCAAGTAAGTTTATATAGGCTTTAAAAATGTTTTCAGGGAACCGTGCGTGGATGGTGTGATGGAGAGGAAACCAGTGTTTTGAGAGGTCTTTAAATGATCATGCCTCCATAAACTTGCCAGCAGCAAAAAACAAAAAACAAACAAAAAAAAGAGGATGGAAGTAGAGGTTGGGGTGGATTCGGTCCCCTTTGGAACACAAAGGTCTTTCAGTTGTCGGGGATTGGAATGGGGGTGTTTGGGTAGTGGAAAAAAAAATGTTCTAGCATGTGGTAATGAGGTTAAAAAAAAAGAAAACAGCAATAGATGATTACTTTTCTCCATCAAGGCTCCTTTATCCTCATAAGCTCAGACAGTGGTCAGCATGTTAGACACCCCTCCCTGTTTTATCCATCCCTTAACTATGTTCTTTGACAGGACTGGTTTATACAGCTGGGCCTTTGTTAAGCTTTGGGGGAAACAGTAGAGAACAGCAGAAAAGATGGCAGACTGAGTACCTATAAATGGTAAATGGTAAATACTGTACTGAAATGCAAGATTCCAGCTTGAAGGTTTTGCTTTTATTAAGTTTTTGTTTTACAGATTTGTAAGGTGAACACTTTTAAAATTTTTGTTTTAACTTTTGTACTGACAGATTTTGTGGTGATATGGGTAAATTGATTGTGTTAATCAGTAAAATTTCTTATCGGCTATACTCTAACAAATGATGAGAATGAACTCAGTTATATTACCATCTAAAACTAGATATTCATGTTATAATTACAGTGTTTCAGAAAACACCTCCATTGTATGTGCCAAGGCATAGAACTGATTGAAAAGAGAAAGAATATAGGAAAAGCTATTTATTTCAAAAGGCTTATCTCTATGACATACTTTTAAAGTATGAACAAATGGGAACTTAATAGTAATATTACTGTTAGCCCTGTTTGAAATACAATGCAAATCTTGTACTGGGATCTTATTGTGTGTTTATACTTGTCATACCATTGCTGGAGTTTGATGATTTTCTTCTCTGCAGTGTATACCATAACCTTTGAATTTTTATTTTGGGGGTTAGCATTCCTGACTTGCCCACAGTAGCAGTATGAACCGTGCTTTTAAGCTTTTTTTTTTTTTTCTTTTTTTTTTTTTCCTAAAAACAACAGGGCATGTGCTAAAACTAGAAAGATTAATGGGGAAAGAAGATAAACAGTTAAGACATAAAATGAGTTTAGAGGTCAAGCTAGAAAAATAGGAAAGCTTATGGATTTAATTCATATTCATCCAAGCAAAGGAGCTTTGGCATGAAAGGAGCCAATGAAGAGGCTCAGCATTCTTATAACATCAACCATAGCTGCATCCCGCTGTTTTGGAGTTTGGGTTGATAGATGCTCATCGTCTTTGGCACTGCACCCTTACTTTTGGACTTTTCCTAATTAGGATGGCATATTCTTTATATTTGCTGAGAAGTTCAGAAAATTTGTCTTTGTCTAGCATGCCTGTCTCTCACATCAGAAGCTGTTGTTTGAGAAAAGATTTGTGCACTGTATATACGTTCCTTGCTGTCTATTTTGAATATAACATAAATATTTTCTACTTTGTACATTTTCAACAGCTGTTGTAGAAACAGGCTGTAACCAAGTCTGTATGGGGCATGGAAAGGAAGAGTGAGCCCCCTAAATTGGCCAGAATGTAGCAATATATAAACTATTCCTTGTCAGGGTTATTTGGATTCCAAAGAGGGTAGGGGGTCATAATATTTCTCTTCATTGGACTACTTAGACAGTCAGTTTTCAACAAATCTGATGCTGATGTTCAGTCCTCATTTTAGCTGTGGGCCTCTCTCATTTCTGCTGGGGGGAAGCATTCTCTAGAGGTTTTCTTTAGACGGCTTAACTTGCTTGATTTCACAATGACCTTTGAAAACAAAAGAAATTAAAACTAGACTGGTTACTTAATTATTTTTGTCATCATTATTAGATCCTAAATAAATTAAACATGCCACAGATTTTATTTCAAGACGTAGGCCATGCTAAGAATAAGTCACTTTTGATTATGGAACAATTTGCTATTTATTTAGACTTAGCCAGTAATGTGAGATGGGAGGGAGAGAGCAAGAGTGGGGATGGGCACTTTAACAGGAAGAATCCCAGATTAAGAAGTCAGGGAAGATGCTCAAAATATGTACCTAAGGATATTACTTTGGAAAATAAAATTGTATATCCTATTTGCAGTTCTGCCATTGCAATACTGTAAAGTCCTGAAGGGGCCAAAATGACCAAGTCGTTAAAACAAGTGAAATGATTTTTTATAGAGGACTCAGTATTATAAAGCCTGAATAGATATTCTTTCCTACTTGAAAAGTTTTTTTTTTTTTTTTTTGCTTGTGTACCTCACCTGAGCAGTGTTATCCATAAATGAACATCCATCTTCTTGCATGATGAATATGGTGAATATGGTGAACTGTTTTTACACATTATTACAAACATTCTCACATATACACATTTGTGATCTATGTAGACATTAATACATCCTCATAAGGATAATATGAAAAAATTAACTGGTATTACTAACAAATTAGTAATACTGAATGTAGTAGTAATATTCAGGAATTACATATCATTTGGGTTTCCTTTTCATGGGTTAACAAATTGGAAGGAGTTTTTTTCTACTTCTATTTTCCTTTAAAATATACAAAACTTTCAAATAGTTTTGAATTATATATTATTGAAAGTTGTTAGCATCAGATCGTGATTAAAGTAGTGTGGTCCAATCCTTACTAGAGGGGCTCCATAAGAAAAAAAAAAGAATATTAATGTTCATTAACATATCATTAGATAGTAAAGTTTCTCTTCCTTCTGCTTCTCCTCCTCCTTGTCTTCTTCCTCCTCTTCCTCTAATTCCTCTTTTTGTCTCTCTCTTTCTGCACGCACGTGTGCACACATACACACATGCACACACATGGTTGCATATATAAACAAGACAGAGACACCTCCCAAACTTAGGCCTGACAGGTTTATTCAAGGATAGAACAATAGAAATGGAATTAATTCCTTTTTCACTCGCAGTTGTTCTGACAGAAAGCAGAAAATATTGTCCCTGTAGCAAGGATTCTGCAGATAATTTTTAAAGATACCTTATTAGAGATACTGAGAATGGATAAGCATTTCACATAGTATTTTTTGCTGTCTATTCGGCTGTCTATAACCTAAAATTTATACATATGGCAACCATATGTCTCAGAAAAATCCAAAAAGCTTCTGATTTTTAATACTGTCTTTATTTCCTTAACCCGGAAGCACAGTATTCCTCATTAATCAATTTGTTAATCAATTCTCTGAACTTTTGGGTCGGAAACAATTGTACTTACATTAAATATGGGGCTTTGTTTTGTAGTACTTCATAGTATTAATAAAAGATTTTTACAGCCTCTATCGGAAGAGATAGTTTTTACTAATCTCTAGATTCTTCCCCACAATCCTGTGTCTGTCCCAGGAATGGGGTATGTGGCTACTCTGCTTAGCGTTCAGACACACAAGGAGCCGAGCATCTGGGGAAACTCAGGAGGTGAGCACTTTCACGCTGACTCAGAGACCAGCCGTATGACTCCAGTCTGGCGCTGTCACGCCTGGTTATGGAAAGGCAAGAACAATGCCTCCCTTGAGAAGGGGGGAAAAAGTCTACTGCAGTCACAATTTTGATGTAAAATTTAAATCATCCCTCCACATCCTGTGGACTTAGAGCTGTCAGAAAGGCAAAACCCATGCTCAAATGGAAAAAGCTTTTTATTTCCGTAAAAAGTATACATTCTCTAACTAGAAATAAAAAGTTACAGAATCACAGATCTTAAGGCTAGATTATTCTAAGTAATTTATAGATAAATGGAACAAAAGGACTTTTGACATTTTTAACCTGTAGATGGCTGAAGGTTAAACATATTTTTCAGTTTGCGATTAATGACAAATGTGTAACAATACATGAATTAAATAATTTAAAACAAAATGCTCTTATTGGATTTCGTTGTTTTCTCCCAAAGTTATGTGTGTGGTCATTTTATCTACAACTTAAAAGAAATTTATCTTCAATACTTAAAAGTCTTAATCATTTCTATTATTTTTCTTCAAGGTGACTTGATTGAAATTTAGTATCTTTGATGATTAGAGAGATTCTGTGATCAAATGTTTTATCTCAAATAAAGGTGTTTCTGTTTTTGAGATAAGGAAATAAAATTATTACAATTTTTAATGATCCAAGGTAAAGTTCGGCAAAATTTTAAGTAGAACGTGCTTATTGCCATACTCTTTCTTGTAAATCATGAGAAAAGTATTGTAATTTTTTTCAAAACAATATAGAATTATGTTAAAACACTTACTACTTCTTTTTAATGAAAGTGAATTTGTACATAGGAGTCATAAAAGTTCCCATAAACTAGTTTTCCTTCAGTTTTGCTGTATGTATCACCATTAATTAATCTTTTTCAAGTATTAAACATTATAAAATGATTTCAGTGGAGTTTAATTAAATATTTTTTCCTCTGTTTTATTTATCAGGACTACTGTTACTTTAGGCACATAGTAAGCATGGATTAATATCAAAATAATGTAATGAAAGAGAAAGTCATTTTAGCTGACAGATATACTTGTTTAGATAAATTTCTACCCCCTAGTCCAACTATGTTACTCATAATAAAACAGTCTTCTGACTGGAACGTTTTCTGGGTGTCTCCAGCCAGTAAGACAAAGCCTAATTTTGGAGTAAAATTTTAGTGATTTACAGTTATTAGTGAAACAGTAAGAAAACAAAGGAGCAAAGGAAGAGCTGAATTGTGATTTCTGAATCACTGTAGGATGGAATTTGGCTGCCATAAACTGTTTTCAAATGTTTGTCTCCCTGTTTAGAAAAGGATAGAACAGTAGAAGTGGAGTTAACAGAACAAAAATGGACAGTTTATAGTTAGTTTTCCTGCTCACTTTAGGTACATTATTTCAAAAACTTTTAAAATATTCTATGTCCAACTAGTAGTAAAGAAGCACTCATTTCTTTCCGATAATGACAAGAATCAGATTCTATTTCTGAGACTTTCCTTATTGATCTTCAACTTGCTTTTTTTCTTTTTCATTTTATACCATTTCCTGGGAGAACTTTGTACCTTTATATTGTTTTGCGCATCTTATCCTCCCCTCCATCTCTGACTTTGGTGGCATGGAAGAGGCTGGGAAAAACTATTTGGTAAAAGTAGTGATGCTACTTTGCTAGTGATGCTAGCAAAGAGAACAGCAAAAAGGTGGGGAAGAAGTGAAAAGTAGTGCTCTTCTTGTCAGAAAGAAGGAAAGGTGTAATGAAGTACTTAATCTCAATGCAGAGAACGTCTCAGAAACTAAACATGTGGCAAGCTAAACATAGGAGGCAACCTTGATGAAGATCACTTCAAAAGTTGTTGACCACATTTTTGATGAACATGTTTTTAAATAGTTTGAACTTTTGTAACGTGTAATAAAAGATTTTGTATAAACTCAGATTATATTTAAAAACAGAATATTAATTTATTCATAAGTAAATAGAGCTCAAAAGTAGTTTTGATTTTAGATTTACATGTTACGGTAAATTTTGTTGATCTCCACTCTGGTGAAATACACAGTAAAGATTACAAGGAAGTTTATCTTTTTTATTATTCTATGTTGTCTGTTTCTATATTTCTTTGAAATTTGTGTTTCTACTTCAATTTATATTTTATGCCAGGACCTGATGAACTTGTTCATGCCGCTAAATAACAGTATAATGAATGAGATCTTTGTATGTGGGAAGAAATGGGTAGAGAAGTATGGAGATTGGCATGTTCTATATCAGAAACTGATGGCAAAGAAGATTTAGAGAAAAGAGAAGAAAAATGGTATAGAAGTTTGAAAGACTGCGTGTTTACCTTAAATAAATTTTCTATTTAAAAGACTTCTGAATATTATATATGAAAGACTTGGTTATAAAAATTGATACAGAATGCTCAGAGTAAACTCAACTTAGAAAAATAAAGATGTTCAAAACATGTAAGAGGGAAAAGGAAAGTGTGAACTATAAGATATAATAATAATTGAAATTCAGAGATAAAGGTAATGAAACTGAATTTTTTCTTATTACAGTGATATGCTAAGTTTGTGTAATTCTGTTTATACATCAAATAAAAGTGTTTGTTGTTTCATTCATTTGAATTAGAAACCTTTCTATCCAAGCTCAACATATGTTTTGATTTGCCATATTGGATAAGTAACATTCTATTGTGAAAGAATCTTTAATACACAGTAAAGTTTAATTCCTAATATTGATTAGTCTTTTCACAACAACCTTAATTACAAAAGGAACCAGACAAGTAAATGTCCTGAACAAATAGTCTTGCTACTCAAAAAACTTAAGACACATAACTTCCAGGAAAGTATTATTCTCTTTGAATTGCCAATTTTTGTTTTGCTTTGCATATCCATCTTCAGTGTTCCCTTAAGAAGGTGCAATCTATTAAATATTTTTAATTAAACTAATTCTTTGAGACAGGGTCTCAACTTTATTGCCCAGGTTGTCATGCAGGGGCACTGTCATAGCTCACTGCAGCCTTGCTCCCCTGGGCTCAAGCAGTCCTCCCACCTCAGCCTCCCGAGTTGCTCGACTACAGGCACAGGCCATCATGCCCGGCTAATTTTGTAATTATTTTGTAGAGACAGAGTCTCCCAGTTTTGCAGGCTGGTGTCATATTCCAGGGCTCAAGGAATCTTCCTGCCTTGGTCTCCCAAAGTGCTAGAATAAAAGGATTGGGCAACCACACCGAGCCCTCTGTGTCTGACCCATTCTTCATTACCCTGTTAAATTATTCTATTTTCTGGGAAGCTTTTTCTGATTAGTGAGATATCATCTATTATCTGTCTATCTATCTCCTGTAGCACTCATATTTTTAAAAAGGCATTCACCTTACAATATTCTTTCTTGATTTATTAATTACGTTGCTGTCTAACAGGCACATAGCATTTTTCACTGAATGTTTTTCCACTAATGAATGAATGTGTGTATAAATGGATGAGTAGGTATATAGTTCCTATTTCCATCGAAACTCTAACTTCCTTAAAGGTAAAGCAGAAGGGTCATCATCTCTAAATTGCCTGTTTTATTTATAACACAAAGGTAACTTGCTTGGCACAAAATAGGGACTCATTCAATTCATTAATTTATTCATAAAAGAAATGCATTGCCAACTTTGTGCTAAGAATTATACTGCCCTATTATTAATTGTGTCTCATTTGGTGTAGAGGATTAGAATATTTGGGAAAACAAATGCAGAGCAATTTGGAAAGGCCTTTATCATACACGTAAAGTCCCATCCTTCACATTAATTTTGGTGACATAAAGTGAAATAGTCAAAAACAGAACTGTATTTGAAAAAATTTTACATGAAAGACATGCTACATGATACGGGAATTGAAGAAATTAAAATGACATTTTTGTTTTCCAGATGGTTCTCTTGTAGTTTCAGATACTGTGTATACTAATAAAAAATGTTTAATTCTTTTATGCATGCAACTGAAAACGTTGATGATATAGTCTGAGATTGGACAATGGTGCTTCTGCCATGATGGTAAGAAGGGATGGCTTTGTAGAAGAACTGGAATTTGAGTTTCCTCTTTCTAGATATTTATTTTTGCAATTTTTTTATATATAACTGCAAACTTGAAGATAAATAATATTATCATGCCAAAAGAACAACCAGTAGAAGGCACTGCATCCTAGGATTTTAATTTTTGTATTATCTAGTCAAAGGTTAAAATATTTAAAGAAAGAAACTTTAAAAAAGAATCTACTATATAAGGAAAGCAATTCCTATTCTGAGTCTTTCATCTTATAATGTTCCAAATGCAGAATATCTTTAACTCTGTATATGTCATTTTCCAGAATAATTGTACCAAAGAACATTTCCTTAAAGTTTTTTTAAAGTTTTTTTCAGTAAGTAGGTGATACCTCAGTAATAAGTCTATTAGTAATTGACTATGTAGTGTTTATTGGTAAACTTACTTAACTCTTATAATCTTTTACTTAGACGTGTTAAATATAATATTTTAAACCAGAGCTATACTATTTTTCACAAGTTTTCAAAAAACATTATTATACAGAGCTTACCAATACCTTTATGTTGAAATTATTAAAAAGAAGAATACTATTATTGAACTCTGTTTTCTTATTTCTGACAATACCGAGACATATTCGAAGCATATTTGTCCTGTAAGATTAAATCTTAAAGCTATACATAGGTAGGGCATAATCAGAGGGTTGCTGGTTTTAGTTAGTAGCTATTCATGTAACATGTATACTGAAAGACTGTTATTTTCAGAAAGGGTCTAAGTACTGGGCAAGTAGCTGTGAACAAAAATATAGTCTGCCTACATAGATCTTATAGTGGGAGAGATTGACTGTAAACAAATAAGTATAAAATGTATTAAGTGATTATAAAGGCTGTGAACAAAATGGGGTAAGGACTAAGAATGGAATGGAGTACAGGTTTAGGACAAATGACCAAGGAAGGCCTTACTGAAGAAATAATGTTTGAGCAGAAAACTAAATGAAGAGAGGAAGAAGGCAAGTATATGTCTAGGGTAGGAGGATTCCAGACTGATTAAAATACCAACTATGAAAAAGAAGTGCTTAAATCAATGGTATATTTTTTTTATTGCTGCTGTATCAAATTATCACAAATGTAGTGACTTAAAAAATATGAATTTATTCTTTTACAGTTTTGGAGGTCAGAAGTCCTACAATCAAGGTGTTGTCAGGGCCACATTTCTTCTAGAGGCTCTAGGAAGGGATCTGTTCCATTGCATTTGTAGCTTGTAGAGGCTGCCTACATTCCTTGGCTCATGGCCTCATCTTCCATCTTCAAAGTCAGTAGCATAGTATCATCCGGTCTCTGCCTCTGATTCTGACTTTTCTTCTCCCTCTTATAAGGGTGTTTATGATTTCTTTGGACCCACCAACAATATTCAGAATTATCTCCCTAGTTCAGATGTCAAAATACTCAATTTAATTACACATGCAAAGTCCCTTTTGACATGTAAGGTATTAAGACCTGGACATCTTGGTTTGTGGGGCATTATTCTTTTCTTTTTTTTTTCTTTTTAGGCAGGGTCTTGCTCTGTCGCCAAGCTGGAGTGCAGTGGCACTATCTTGGCTCACTGCAACCTCGGCTTCCCTGGTTCAAGCAATTCCCCTGCCTCACTCAGCCTCCCGAGTAGCTAGAACTACAGGCATGTGTCACCACAACCAGCTGATTTTTTGTATTTTAGTAGAGACGGGGTTTTACCATGTTGGCCAGGCTGACCTCATGATCCATCCACCTCAACCTCCCAAAGTGCTGGGATTACAGGCATGAGCCACCACGCCTGGTCTGGGGGACATTATTTTTACTACTACCAAATTATTTGCAACATTGACTGCATATTAAAATCACTGGGGAACTTTAAAAATTTCTGATACCCAGTCACCCTCCAGAACCAATAACATCAGAATTTCTAAGGGTAAGACCCAGGGATCAGTATTTTTTAAACCTCTCCAGGTAATTCCAATGTGCAGGCAAAGGTTTAGAACCACTGCTTTATCTTTCTGTTGCAGCCTTACACCTTCTACCCTACCACTAAGTTTGCCTTCCATGTCTGAACACATTGGGGATAACCTACTTGCAGAGTGATTATAAGACACTTGGAGAGCCTTCAGCCAATAGCAAAAAACCCCAGTAGTTTTATATTTACTGTCACATTTATCAAGAGTAGCTTAGTTATGCAGAATGCTACGAGGGGAAGTAAAGGGAAGGAGACTCCTTGTAGAAGCAAGTTACTTTTTACAAGTAAGCATGTATCTTATTTTGTTCATGTAACTCAGCAATTCCAGGAGTGTTACAGACTACAGTTGGGATTTGATCCATATTCCTCAATCTCTTCTTTTTTTCAAGTAAGCTTGAACCCTAAGTTTATATAATACTTTCTAAAAGTATCTCTGCATCTTTGCTTTTATTATTACTTCCTATATGAAATTCCCTCTCTATTTATCCTAAGACTTTTTATTTCTCCTTTTTCCTTGAAAGCCAACTGGTTCAACAGTTCTATGAGACATTTAGGGATGCTCTGGTCCTCAAGAAACTCTCAGATACTTAGCTATAATGTCATTTGGCCTTTGGACTGAACTCTCTTTCATTAGTATTTATTCTTTTATTTAAAATATTCTCAACCAGCTCCTAAGCTTCTTTAACCAGAGGCTGAGAAATACATTTTTTATTCCCATTAAATAAGTGTCTTGCACATGGTAGATGATCATCGAATAGTTGTTAATGATTTGGAAGATTTTGCGTGTGCCTTAAAATTAGATGTCATATCTTTCAAGAAAGTTTTTTGACCACAAAGTGAGATAAGACCAGTGTTATGTCATCATAGCTCCCCAAGGCAGTTTCACATTAGATTATATTTGTCTGTCTTATGTCAGTTTCTTTGAAGTCTGAATTTTGTTCATTGGTAAGTCTAGCGCCACAGAAATGACAAAAATCATCTCTAAAGGATAAGAGCATATACCAGCCTAGATGCTCACATTGTTACAAGTTGCAACACAGATATGTAGTTAGTGTAAGTCATATAGTATAAGCTATATATCTCAGAGGAACAATATATGCAAACTTGTGGTGCCTTCTTTTTTTTTTTTTTTTTCTTGAGACGGAGTTTCGCTGTTGTTGCCCAGGCTGGATGCGATGGTGTGATCTCGGCTCACTGCAACCTCCGCCTCCCAGGTTCAAGTGATTCTCCTGTCTCAGCCTCCTAAGTAGCTGGGATTACAGGCATGCGCCACCATGCCCGGCTAATTTTGTATTTTTAGTAGAGATGGAGTTTCTCCATGTTGATCAGGCTGATCTGGAACTCTTGACCTCATGTGATCCGCCTGCATTGGCCTCCCAAAGTGCTGGGATTACAGGCATAAGCCCCTGCACCTGGCCTGTGGTGACTTCTTAATGAGACTTTTTTCTGCCCAAGATGAAACACTTTGATAGATGGACAAAAATTTAAGAATCTGATGTTATTGGTGATTTTGTTGTCAATATTTTTAGAAGTACTATGGGTCATAGTAAACATGAATAATACAACCAAGAGATTCATATATCTATATGTAATTTGTTATATAGTTTACTTTTCTGAGTTAGTAGCCTATCATTGAAATATAACCATGGTTGCTTTTATTATAACAATTTAACAAATCTTTAAGCAATCTTTTACCTGAATTAAAAATACGTTCAAGTCCAATGCATTAAGAACATTCAGTAACACTCTGAAAATTGAATTGAAATAAGCATGAAATATGTGACATTCTAGGACCAGTTTGCCTTCTGGCATCATGACTATTTCATGTTCAGTGTTATAAACCTTAACCTTTTTGCTCTCCAGAATGCTATATATAGAGAATACTTACCCAGTTAAATAGAAAGTTAATTTAGGTTCTGAAATAACCAGAAGTTTTGATAAAACTCTCAATGTCTTGTCTGTCTACCTTAACAACCTATGTCTACTTTTGGACTTTCCGTTTTCATAACTGATGTTAATAATGATATGAATAAAGTAGAAATCAACAGAAAGTTCATGGTTCTGAAGGTCATAGAATTGTATTAACTTAGGAAAGGCTAGCTGATCTTGCTTTCTGCTTTGATGACTCAGAAACTGGCTCTTGTCAACAGACTAGAGTTTTTAGACATTGAGAGACTGCATATGAGGCTGAGGCAGACACCAGAATACCAATATATTAATTCCAGTAAGAATGATAATGCCCACTCAGACCACAAATGCTAAGGTTTGTATAACAAAGGCGTAATCTCCTTATAGTCAAGCTACATGCAAAACTAAGAAATAATTAAAAGTTTCTTTATTAGTTTAATAAATCACTTCACAAAGACCTCAAACATTTTAAGCCTGTTCTGTCCACAAACTCTTTACATGAGAATCAGAAGTTTGCCTGGAGAACATGGAGTCAGAACAGTGAGAATTAAATATCTCTAGTGTTCATGGGTTATGATGTTTAATAATATATCAATTTAGTGTGTGAATTGGTATTGCCAATTAAACTAGAACTATTCTGGCTTTGTTAACTCTAGCTCCTCACATACTTCTCCATACTTAGAGTATATAGAGTATATACTTGCAATAGGCCTTGTTCGCGGGATTGGAAATAGTTAAAATTACTTGAAATGTGGTATCCAAATCTACTTCTCCTTTAGACAATGCTGACATGGTAGCTGCCCCTATTTCCTCCTCTTTATCTGTTTCTTTGGCTGATCAACACCTGTACTGTTAAGATTTTGTTTTGAACACTTGCTATAACATCTGATCGGTTTACTGTTAAGTATTGCTGGCCAGGGAGCATTTCTCTAAAGGGAAACTTTCTATTTTATGTTGATTTTATAGTGAAACCCTTTATTAGGCAATTTCTTTTCCTCATGTTTGAGTGTTTTTGTTTTTTGAGGGTGGATGGGGCACACTGTAGTTTTAGTTTGTTAAATAAACAGGGGCTATGATTTATTGAGTGTGTATTCTGTGCTAAATAATACACTAGTTATTTTTCACATGGTACATAGTCCATTTTCAAAAAGCCTTACAAGTGGATGTTTTTCACCTTAAAGATAAGTAAGTTGAGATAGAGAAATTAAGTCTCAGTAAGTGACAGAATCAGTATTTTCATTCTGACTTGTCTGATTATAAAGCCCTTATATTTTTCTACTGTCCTAATATTTTTAATAGCATATCTCCTGTACTTGAATGCATTTTTTCTTTTGAAACTTCTAACACTAAAAATAATATTATTCAGCAATGATTAGAGGCATTTTGGGGAACACATTTTAAATTTAAAAATCAGTGATCTATATGAAGGAAGTGTTGTGGCAGTTAGTAAATACTTCCCTGCCTCCCATCTCACTGGTCTAGAATAAGAATGAATGATTTTGTAAACACTCTTTGTTGAACAAAAAATAACAGCTTTTTCAAGGTCAGATTAAGTTGTAAATACTACAAGAAAGTTTTTTAAATTAAATATTTTAACTTGACTTTATTTCTATAGAAATAATTTAATGAAAGGACAAGGAATTTTCTATTTAAAATATTTGCCACATATTTTTAACCTCTGGTAATATTCTGAATCAGACTCAAGTACAAAGAAAATGTTTAATTCTTGTTCAATTATCTAAGCTCATTTTCATGTAGGCTTTAGCTCATCAAAACAAAATATCCTCCTTTGGATTTTTTTTTTATTTTATTTAAGTATCCTAAGGATAAATAAGTCAGAATTATTCACATCTAAATCATTCATGGAGTTGTGAAAATAGAATTGAAATATTTGAATATTCTCACCTTTTCTTTTACTACCTTGCAACTTTGTTATTATAACTAAATGCCCAAATTGGGTAATTTGGAGAGATGAAATGTTTTAAGATTAACAGTGATTGTAAAATTTATTCAATCCATAATAAGCTTTAAACAAATATTAAACTTTCAGTCAGTTGCTCTGAGGTTAGCTTATAACCAATATTTCTACATTTTACAATAATCTTACTTTCAATAAAATGCAAATTTGTTTTAATGGCAATCATTTTTATATTGAGTCTATTTTTTGATGAAAGAAATCTTAGTTATTTCTCTTCTTTTAAACTGCCAACAGTATTTGCTATTCATAGATGTTCTGTCTTCAATAAGGTCTATCAGAGTGTAAAACTAGATGGGTGTTTTTCTTTCCTCTAAAATGGAATGGTCTTTCATTATGCAGTGTTCTTAGGTGAATTCTCTTGTTTAAGAAGCCAGAATACAAGAGAGTGCTATATTAGTGTATTATTCTCACAACAAACAAGCACTGTTCTGTTGCTACCTGCTTGGCCATTGTTTCTGATTGTGTGTGCTTTGCAGTGGTATTTGGATGGTTTCCTGCTCTCTGCTAGCACAAAAAGGCATTTCTGTTACAATGGCCCCTAACCACACAATGACGGCATTAAGGATTTATGTGGAGGTTTCATTATTTTCTCCTCTTTTGTTCCTTCCAGGATGTCTTCCAAGCGACCAGCCTCTCCGTATGGGGAAGCAGATGGAGAGGTAGCCATGGTGACAAGCAGACAGAAAGTGGAAGAAGAGGAGAGTGACGGGCTCCCAGCCTTTCACCTTCCCTTGCATGTGAGTTTTCCCAACAAGCCTCACTCTGAGGAATTTCAGCCAGTTTCTCTGCTGACGCAAGAGACTTGTGGCCATAGGACTCCCACTTCTCAGCACAATACAATGGTAGGTTTCTCATGGTTTATTGTGCCTACACTCACTTTTTGACCAGTCTACTCCTCTAATAGTTTGGCCTCAGTCCTTTGCTTTATAATTAACATCTACTTAATAAGCCATGCACAAGATTCACCCCTGGCATCTTAGAATTCTTTAAATTTGTTCCAATAAGCAGCATAAGATATGCTGTTTTCTGTGTCTTTTGTATTTTTCAAGACTTCTTGCATTTGAGACACTTGCAATTTAATTAGAGGGAAAAAACATACGAAATATAAAAATAATGTTAAAGTAAGATATTTAAAATTATTCAGCCTGAAAATTTGGTGTCATCATTTTTCTAATAAAAGTTGTTTTGTTTTGTTTTGTTTTTCTGATAGAGTTACAATGAACATAGTTTGAACATTTCCACCATGATAAATCAGTGTTTTACTATTTGTTGCTTTGCCAAGATTGGATTCTGTAATATTCCTTAACAGTACTTGGAATTTCATAGAAGAATATATTTCATAGAGAGTATAGTTTTCTAATATGACTGCACTAATTTCTAACTCAGGCCTATTCACACTGTTGTTTTGTTAATTCACTAATTGTTTTTTGCATCCTATTCTGGAATATGCAACTCTGGGTAAATCCTCTGACCTCTTATCTTGGGGTCTGGATCACTGTAGAAAATTAGGGGCCGGGCGCGGTGGCTCAAGCCTGTAATCCCAGCACTTTGGGAGGCCGAGACGAGCGGATCACAAGGTCAGGAGATCGAGACCACCCTGGCTAACACAGTGAAACCCCGTCTCTACTAAAAAAAATACAAAAAAACTAGCCAGGCAAGGTGGCGGGCGCCTGTAGTCCCAGCTACTCGGGAGGCTGAGGCAGGAGAATGGTGTAAACCCGAGAGGCGGAGCTTGCAGTGAGCTGAGATCCGGCCACTGCACTCCAGCCTGGGCGACAGAGTGAGACTCCATCTCAAAAAAAAAAAAAAAAGAAAAGAAAAAAAAAAGAAAATTAGGAAACCAGGACTTCGTGGATGAGAGGAAAGAAGCCAGCATAGCATCTCTGGCTGCAGCTTAAACAGCACACACAAACACAAATAAGTCATTGTGGTCCTTCTTAGCAACTTAAATACATAGAATCATAACGTTAAGGAGGTGGCAGGGCACTTACCTACCATTAAAGGCACCCTCACCTTTTCAACATGGCTGCTTGGGTGGATGTCACATTTTTGTGATCATTCCACCTTTTCTACTTTACGGATGTTAGTGTTGTTAATTTGAGCCTGAATTACACCAACAAAAATATATTTTACCTTACATTCTTATACCTTTAAAGACATCTCTGATTCTGCTAAATCTTATCTTTCCTCCAGGAAATTATTGCCTGTCATAAATATGCTCAGAACTGAAATATGTCCACTTGTTCGTGATTTTGAATTACTGCATGTGGAATTAAATCAAGAAGAATCAGATATCTTCTGAGAGCTGTGTAATAGATTAATACTTTGATTTTCATATTAGATTTAAATATTCCCATTCAACATTTCAGCCTCATAGGTCAAGATTTCTTTGGGCATTTGACAATGCCAAGATTTTTCCACCAAGAATAATGTTTTAGGCTGGGCCTGGTGGCTCACACCTGTAATCCCAGCACTTTGGGAGGCCAAGGCAAGTAGGTCACTTGAGGTCAGGAGTTCAAAACTAGCTGGCCAAAATAGTGAAACCCCATCTCCACTAAAAATACAAGGATTAGCTGGGCATGGTGACACGTGCCTGTAATCCCAGCTACGCAGGAAGTTGAGGCAGGAGAATCGCTTGAACCCAGGAGGCGGCGGCTGCAGTAAGCAGAGATCGTACCGCTACACTCGAGCCTGGTGACAGAGTGAGACTCCATCTCAATAATAATAATAGTAATATTTTAGCTAACTCATATGTCAGACATACAGAACTAGTGTTTTTAGCATTCCTCATGGTGTAATAACTCATTTAACCTTCACAGTAATTGAGTTGAGGTATTATTATTAATTCTGTTTTACAGATGAGAAAACTGAGGCAAAGAGAGATTAAATAACTTGTTCAGATCAGCTAATTCATGGAAGGACCAGGGTTTAACCAAGCAGTCTGTCTTTGGAGTCCATGCTTACAAACATTATGCATGCTGCTTCTTCACAAGAGCACAGGCATATTTTATATTCTGACTATCTATTTCTTTGCAAGTTAAATCTTACTGCGCATCATTCCTCCCTCTCCTTTTTACTATGAGCTTACATAAGTTATGGACGATGATCAAACTTTTTATCTTCCTCTTACAAAGGTTAAACTAGGGAAAGGGGAAAATGAGTAGTACACAGGTCAGTAGGGTAAGGAAGTCAGACATTCCATTTGGCATGACATCACTCCTTGTGCCTTTTTCACATTTAATGCTTTCATCACTGTCCTCTTTCAGAAAATATCTAATTGGGAATAGTGTGATAGTACCATACACACAAATATATACATTTGAAGAGATGAATATAGATAATTATGACTAGAAGAATAACAAAAAGATAAAGGGAAGATGATTTTAAGTATACTCAAGGATGGGTATGAGGAAAGTATATTAAATTGATACATAATGTAGTTTCATGAGGGGATGCTGTGATGCAGATAGTTAATACAAATGAAACCATTCCTTTTTTTTTTTGAGACAGTCTCACCCGGTGGCCAGGCCGGAGTGCAGTGGCGCAATCTCAGCTCACTGCAATCTCCACCTCCCAGGTTTAAGCAATTCTCCTGCCTCAGCCTCCCAAGTAGCTGGGCTTACAGGCACCTGCCACCAAGCCCAGCTAATTTTTATATTTTTAGTAGAGACAGGGTTTCACCATGTTGGCCAGGATGGTCTTGATCCGCTGACCTCGTGATCCAGCCACCTCGGCCTCCCAAAGTGCTAGGATTACAGGACTGAGCTACCGCACCTGGCCAAAACCATTGCATTTTTAATGGAGAATTCAGTTTAACTAAAAAATGATGAACTGCCTACACTGTACCATGTTTTATGCGTGGCACTGTGGAAATTGATTTGAGTAAGATACAAACTTCTTTCCTCGATGAACTTCATCTAAAGCAGAAGTTCTCTTTAATTTTTTATTTTTTTAAGAGACAGGTTTACGCAGGCTGTAATGCAGTGGTGCTCACTGTAGCCTCGAACTCCTGGGCTCTAAAGCACAATTTCTTAACTGGGGTCTATAGATCTCCTAAAAAAAAGTTGAGAATTTTTCTATATGTGAGCATATCAGAGTAGCACTGTGGTTTCCGTTGGATTCTTAAGTAGATCTGTAACCTAAAAGGTTAAGATCTGTTATTCTAGAAGTTAGTACAGTTTGGATACAAATGATTGTTTTAGTGATATCAGCACTTATACTTTTCTGTTATATTTTTAATTAGTTTCCAAATTTGTTTCTGCTCTGCTGCATACGTTTCTTGATTGCAGCTGTTTTTTCTGTCTTGAGTAGATAGTTGGAAGAGTTACCTATATGGTCTCAAGCATTCAACCTCTTTCCAAACTTACTTTCAACTTCCACAAGACTTGTTTTCCTGATAAATGACTTGGATTGTTTACGTCACTTTTGAAACTAATGTGTGCTCTGTTGCACATAGGATTTAGTCCAAAACACCTTTTCTTAGCAAAAGAAAAATCTCTGTAGACTAGCATCAAACTGTGGCTTCAGTGTCTTCTATTAACACATCCTACTATGGACACAATGCCCTGGTGATGCCAAGCTTTTCACACATGTTCATGAACATACCAGATGGCCTTTGAATGGCACAGTTTTATTCTTTCTACTTGGAAAACTCTCTATTTTCATATGTTACCTTCCTGGTGAATTATGTTTCCTCCCACAAGACTCGGTTCAAAAAATTGCTTTTTCTTAGATGCTTTTACTGACCTCCCAAGGCAAAATGGTTACTGCATTATTATTTCATCCATGAGAATTATTTATATATTTTCTCATGATCTACGTTATAACTTATTTATTGACATATCTGCCTTTTTATATACTGTATTCCTTTTTGAAGGCATAGTCATATATATGTATATTTATGTTTCTGGGATCTAACATATACTAGATATTCAGTTTATGATTATTGACTAAGTGAGTTTACATGGATAAGTAAATATGTTTTAGGCAGAGTAGTTAAGGACAGTAATTAATAGTGATTTCATTTTCTAGCAATTGTAGAACTAAAGTAGAATCTACTAATGTATAATATATCCAGAAAGCAGAAAGTCATGATATATTCAGATTGTCAAACTGATTAAGATTTATTTTACTCATGTATCAAAATTATTGAATATATTTGTAGTATTCTTCAATATAAATAATTTCTCTTTTTATTCTGGCTACCAGGCCATTGTCATATTCACAGAATAGGTTATTTTATTTCAGTAAGGAAATACATTCTCTCTTTTTTTCTATTCCATATCTTGGAAAACAGAGAATGCTTCATAGTCTTTATATCACAGAGTTCAATTTAAGAAAAAAAAAAAGACAGTTTTTCATTGTGTATTTGTGTGTGACATTAATACTTCATTCTTAAATAAAGAAGAGAGATGCTGGGAGGTATATATTTTGTATTACCTGAATAGGTTAGCGACAAAATACAACTGTTGAGTAATCCCTGTAATGCTGGCTTGAAGTTATGGAGAAATGCTTTTAGTATAAAACTTAAGTTGGAAAGAGTTCTTGAGATAGAAGTTCTGTACACTTAATTACAATTCCCATATAAAGACTTGGAGGAATTAGAATGCTTTGTTCAGTTTCAGATTATGCAAATGTTAAGGTTTGAAACTGAGTCAGATAAAGATGTAATTCTTCCTTTCTGAAATTGTGTTTATTGCCTCAGTATTTTGGAGAAATAAACTAAATGCCTAAAAGCGACTTCCAAACAACTGTAAGTGGTATAAATACTTAAAGTTCATTTATTCTTGGAATATTTCACTCAGTGTTCAGAGTGTATTACAGATGAGCTTTCTTAAGCACACTATGTACTTATACGTATATTCATAAAATATTGTCAGATTTCTAATCAAGGTAAGATTGAGACAGATTGTTATAAATCTATGAAAAAGACTGATTCTGTTGGTTCCTTCTCTGAAGCTTTCATAATCTTGCCAAGCAATTAAGAGCAACATTTGATTCTCATATAATCTTCACAAAGTTGAAAGCAATGTGAAAGTCTGATTCTGACATTAGTGAAAAGGCAGTCCTGAGCTTTATTCTTATTGGTAGTTAAATCTCCAATGGTCTCCTTTATTGTTTTTCTTTTTTTTTTTTTTTTTCAACTTGACTTTGGAGGCTGTTGCTTCAAAATTTTAGAGACAAGCAAGGATCACTGTAATTTTGGGGTGACTTTTAATAATAGTTTGGATATAGATGGATTTATTTGATGATGGAAAGGACTCTCCAGAGTGCATCCTCATGTCAATCAATATGAGAATTTGTGGGCACCAGAAAGGAATAGAGTACCTCTGAAGAGAAATCGAGTAGCAATATCAGAAGCAGCTGGGGTAACTCTATGGTGGCCATTTTGGTGCTCGTTTTCTGTCTGGTTGTATGCTACTTCTGTTGGTTAGGTGGTTGTTCCAGTGTCAAATGTGATGTGAAATGAAAGTCTTGACCACCTGTGGTTGTTGAATAATCAGTTGTCATTATTTAAATAAAAAGCATATTTTATCTTAGCCAAATTTTCTTTTGATTCCTTAAAATACTGGTGTGTTGAGTGAACAGTGTTATTATTATTATTATTATTATTATCATTATTATTGAGATGGAGTTCCACTCTTGTTGCCTAGGCTGGAGTGCAGTGGCACTATCTCGGCTCACTGCAACTTCCGCCTCCCACGTTCAAGTGATTCTCTGGCCTAAGCCTTGCGAGTAGCCAGGATTACAGGCACCCGCCACCATGCCAAACTAATTTTTGTGTTTTTAGTAGAGATGGAGTTTTGCCATGTTGGCCAGGCTGATCTCGAACTCCTGATCTCAGGTAATCCGCCCGCCTTGGCCTCCCAAACTGCTGGGATTACAGGCGTGAGTCACCATGCCCGGCCAATATTTTTATTTTAAAAAATAATTTAGGTTTTTCATTCTAGAGGTAGCTGAATTTTATTATGAAATAAATACTGTGTGGGTATTTTTTAACGTATGAAGATCTATTGGATTTGAAAATGTGTTATTAGTATCTAATTTATTGTTTATACTGATGGCATTTTCTTGAAATTGTTAAAGAACTCTGAATATATAATCTCTTAGTTTGACTTTGTCATATATCTTAATGTTAATACGCTTAAACATTACACATATACTGATTATCATAAAGCAACATTCACCGTGAGTCAGTTTTCTTCCTGAAGTCCATCAAAAGAAGAAAAAAGTATCTTTTTAAGTTGATCTTCTGTAGAGTTTGGAAATATACCTGAGATCCTAAGTATAACATTATAGCAAATCTCCGACATATGAAATCCAACCCTAAACACTGAAAGAATTCATTCAATGCACATGATAGAGAGGCTTTTACTTGCTCAGGCTCACTGGCAGCTCCTGGGATGCTTTATTTACCCAAAATAATTTTAATTGCTGTATTATAGCTATGTCTTGAAATACTCTTTATATAAATTTTGCTTACAATCTAACAGTTAGTTATGTGTTTTCAATGTTTGACTAGGATGGTGTTATGCGTGTAATACTGTTCAGAAAATTTAACAAGGAAAAGAGAAAAATGCATGTGTTACTTAAAAATAAGTCACAGAATAGGGCCTTAATTACGGTATGGTAAAGATTTCTATTTTTATATGGTGCTTTTTATAAGCTTTAAAATTTCTGGTTACCTTTGTACATCAAACTTAGCATAAGTTATTGTGATGCTATAATGCATATTGTCGTTAAACCAGTGTGGTTGTTGTGCCAGTTCTAATAATGAGAATTTCATTGTTTAGGGAGAGCATTCTCCTATACTCTAGACAAAAGTGTAATTACTTTTGAACGATGTGGAATGTGCTCAGTTTAATAGCATGGAGAATAGATTCAGAAACATTCAGATAAAGTAAGCTCGGAAGCCATATGTGCAGTGTGGCAGTATAAAATTGTGATAGTAGGCAGTATAATTCTACACACACATACCCGATTTCACACAGTTTATCTATAAACTGTTGTTTCTGTAAGAGATAGGCTTGCTTATCTGAACAAGGCTAATTCAATTGAAACAAGGTAAAAATGCTGACAAGCATGTATTTGTTTTTTATGGTAAATTGATGTTTATCATACAATGAAATTACATTGTTACAAACAATATTCTGTAAATGTTGTCACAAAATACCACATGAAGCTGTTTATCTAGATATAATCCCAGGCTTGTGTTTAAGTGTAAGTGGTTCAATCATTATACTTGCATTGTTTTGGGAAATTACCCCCAGGGCTAGCAGGAATGCGGATGTGTGAAAAACAATCAGTTGGAGTCCATCAAAGCCACTGGATAAGTTGTGCAATAGATCATTTTGTCCTATTGCTATACAATTCCATTCAATCCAGTGGTGGGAGAAGGAGTCAAATGTTAAATTGAGAAAACTTTGATTCATTCATATGATGTCCACAGTATTTGAAGTACTTCTGTTGAGAGTAAAGTTAACTGGACCTTGAGAAATTAATGAGTATTCTCTCACATGAAAAAAAAAAAAAGTGCTATGGGAGTTGTGAGATAGTTCAGGACACTTAATGAATGTCTACTATTATCCCCACACAGTGTAATGCAGTGATGGGGGTAGGGGAACAAGCAAGTGCTTCCAGTGCCATGGTAATAGGGGGAAATGTGTTAGCTTGAAAAGATTTGATCTAATGGAATCTAATGACTTTCATTTAACAGGGAGTGCTGCAGAAAGATTCAACTCAAATATATACAACGAATAGTTATCAGTGGAGGTATAGAAATGAATAAAACCTAGTATCTTCCCTCATGTAGTTTTTTTGTGTATATGTAGTATGAAGGTAAGAGAAGCACAAAATCACTGTAATGTAATATAAAATATTAGAACCTTGATACAGGAGCCTCACAGTTGAAAAGTTTCTCATTTGTGGTGATCAAAATAAATTAACTTGAAATTGTTTCCACTGAAAATAATTACTTGACATCTAGATATATATATATACACACACACACACACACACACACACACACACACACACACACAAATACACACACCACACACACTGGACCAATTACCATTAATTCAAGGTCTTTACTTTGTACTGGAATATAGTTTTGCTTTTGCCATACAGATTTCTTTTCCAACAGATTTAACTCAGGAAAAATAAAAAAGGATGTTAAAAAAAGGGAAAAAATTGACCACAAAATATACTATGAAGCCTTTAATGTAAAATGTAGAAAAGTTAGGAAAATATGCACCTCATGTTAACAGGGATAAAAACAACTACTTTAGATATTGAAGTTTTAAATGTTTCCTTTCTTTATCTGGGTGACCACCTTGAATGCAGTGGAGAGAATGATGAAATACTTGGCTGGGATACTGGAAATAGCAAGGACGCTAAGAAGCAATGCTGTAGACTTGCATGAATGCTGATCTTGATTTTGTGGCATGGATAGGTGGTCATCTTTATCTCATTTGTTATTCTCAGACATGCATTAAGAAAGGATTACTTATATTTAGAAGTTAAAAATAATTAGAAGTTTCTTTGCAATCCCACTTTATTATAGACATTTTGTTTTCAATTCTTCATCTTTCCTTTGATTATTTTCCTCCTTTGCTTCTCTTTTTCCTCTTTCTTTCAATTTGCCTCTATCAGAAAACATTCTTAATAGATCTTCTTGTGAATCTCAATAGAGCCATTATTGGAAAGGAAGACAGGGTAGGAGAATCAGCACCATTGTGCTCTGATATATACTTCCTTCCTCTTATATGTTGCCTCTTGGGGCTTTGCCAGACCTTCCTGCAGTCAGTCTAGGTTTCTCTTACTGCATATGATTAATAAAGATCTGTTGTTTTATGATTAAGTTTTAACTCGTTTTTAGTAACAGAAACTATGTAGTGAGTTCTTCACAAAACTATGTGGTATATTCAATTTATTCTGACATTGTATTATCTTTGGTGATCCAGTGTTGATAATAAATGGTGGTTTTATTTTCAGTGCCCATACTTAGCTAAACAACTCCTGAAACCCTGTATTGTTTCCCAAATTTTGTTTCGAAATCTTACCTAGGTAAATCCAAATATCTGTGAACTTATGCTTTAGCAGATACTGGTGTTCTTTATGTGCCTGTTACTAACTTTCACTTCAAGTTATTTGACAGCATGTGTCACTATTTCCAATCAGTTTTTGATTTAATTAAATCTTTTTTCTTCAAATTTATTTCTTTTTTAATTTTGAGATTTTATAGAGATTAGTAAAAACTTTAAGAAATAGGGAAGGAGATCATTTATAAAACTGAAAAGTAATCTTAACGTTAGTGTCACTGTATAGACTCAATATAAGTGATAATACCAGTGCATTTGTCATTATTTTTTATTACACTTTCAAATGACAGCCACTTAACAAAATCCAAAAAAGAAAAAAAAAAATTCTTGCAGTGTTGGTGCCTGTTTCTAGAAACTAGAGTGAAATCTGTAACACGTGGTAACTCATTTGTCCATGGAAACTCAAATGTATCAAATAATGCTTACACCATATTTCTTCTTGGCCACATCAGTTAGATTCAACTACCTATTGTACTTAAAAAGGGATCTTTGTATAACAACCTATTTAAAAAATACAACCATTGACACTTCATTTGGATCTTAAGAAAGTCAAGTCTTAAAAATAATATAAGGGAGTATAGTATTGGATTTTCTTTTTTCACATATTTTGACAATAATATATTCATATGGCTTACTCTTAATAGTATATACAAGGACAAATACTTGGACTTTGAGGTGATAAATTAGAAATATCAAAATGATTCAATAGTAAAGAAAATCTTACAGAATGATGAGTGGGAGCATTTTCAAGAAAAAATGATTCCTTCAGGAATGCAATCAGAACTAAAAATGCTTGGAGCACCATTGGTGGTACATTAGGTAAATTAAAAGCATTCAGTGTATTTAAACCCTTTCCTTCTTTCACAAGCCTGAGATACTAATAATTTGTACTGGCATTAAAGCTGCCATTAAAACTCAATTCATGATAGAATTTTAGTATACTACCCATTTTAATCTTTTTTTTTTTGCCATTTTCTTCCTATTTCTTGTTTTGGAAAGCAATTTTTTTTTTTACTGTATTTTACTAGAGAGAATGGGGGAACATTCTTTGGTGTTTGAAGTGGGAAATAAATGTAAAGCTAACTTAAGGTGACAATTGTAAATGGCCCATTTGGTTATACATCTCCTTTGTGTGCAAAATGCTTTTTAAAATTTTCCCATAGACCATTTTTAGGAATGATCATGTGAGCAGATGAGGTGTGATATAAGGAGAGCAGCCTTGGCCAGCTCTGTGACACTTACATCACATGATAAAGGAAATGAACACAAGTGACTAGATTTTGTGTCTTATTTAGTCAAGGCTGCTTCCGTGGCAGCAGGGCAAACAATGTTATCATTATATAGAGAAGCAGTGTTTACTTCAGTGTCTCTTCCTAGCTCTTAAAAATCCAGCCTGTCTTGAGACAAAACAAGTAATCTTGTTTGTTGATATCCCTAAACTACAAAGTGATATTCGAAGGGTTAATAAAAACATTAAAATGGAGATAGGATATGAAAAAGATGATAGGGGTATAGCTCCAAATATAGCTTTATAAAATTATGTAAAACATAGAAACTAGGTACCACGTGAAAATTCAAAACCTATTGTTAGTATAAGAAAAATAAGTTACATTAATTTTAGCATTACACTTACTGTACAAAGCTTTGTAACCACCTCTCCAGCCACTACTAGACCTTTCCCTCTGTGTAAACACACATCCTGGAGTAGGAGAGATTGCTAGGCTGTTATCAGTATTCATCTTCAGGCCTTGTGACAGTGGCTGGCATGCCTTGCACCACTAGGGACATGGAAGCTGGAGAACATGCTTGTGTATCTGAGATTCTGATTTCCCCAGGGTCATCAGTAGAACATAAAAAAGCAACGTTGAAAGCTTTGTTGAATATATCTTATAGCCAATCTTCAGTCTGATAGGTGCAACTTAAATATGGAAAATTTCAGTCAGTGCTCCTTAGAATAAGATATCTAATAATTAATAGCAATGCATAATATTTCAATGTTTTCTGGGTACCAGCCACCCTACATTGATTATCTCAGCCAATCCTCTGTTAATCCAGTGAGTTCAGCAACTACAGTTATACCCAGTTTACAGATGGAAAACATTCATAGTTAAAATGACTTACCTAATAAATAAATGATACAGTTTGGGTTCATGGTTTTAGAACCCAAGCACTTAATAACTCTGCTCAGTTTCTGCACTCATATAAATGTTAAAATCTTTTAAAAAATATTTTATCAGAATAAATAACTTGAACAGCCTTTAGAAATACTTGTGGGGAAGGCAGGTAGAACAATCTTTACTTGATTATTTATTTTACCCTAACTTAGGGTTAACTTAGTTTTTTTTTTTTCTTTTTTTTTTTTATTATTATACTTTAAGTTCTAGGGTACATGTGCATAACGTGCAGGTTAGTTACATATGTATACTTGTGCCATGTTGGTGTGCTGCACCCATCAACTCGTCAGCACCCATCAACTCGTCATTTACATCAGATATAACTCCTAATGCAATCCCTCCCCGCTCCCCCCTCCCCATGATAGGCCCCGGTGTGTGATGTTCCCCTTCCCAAGTCCAAGTGATCTCATTGTTCAGTTCCCACCTATGAGTGAGAACATGCGGTGTTTGGTTTTCTGTTCTTGCGATAGTTTGCTGAGAATGATGGTTTCCAGCCGCATCCATGTCCCTAGAAAGGATACAAACTCATCCTTTTTTATGGCTGCATAGTATTCTATGGTGTATATGTGCCACATTTTCTTGATCCAGTCTGTCACTGATGGACATTTGGGTTGATTCCAAGTCTTTGCTATTGTGAATACTACCACAGTGAACATACGTGTGCATGTGTCTTTATAGCAGCATGATTTATAATCCTTTGGGTATATACCCAGTAATGGGATGGCTGGGTCATATGGTACTTCTAGTTCTAGATCCTTGAGGAATCGCCATACTGTTTTCCATAATGGAGAAATAGGAACACTTTTACACTGTTGGTGGGATTGTAAACTAGTTCAAACATTATGGAAAACTTAGTTTTTTTAAATCTTTTTAACTGGCTTTAAATGGGCCAGGAATTTGACTGTTTTTAGAATAATAGGCTATTGGGCAACATATGAGATTCTAAAGGGCAACTTGTTAAACCTTTCATGTAGTAATTAGTATTAATTTATTAATTTGTATTCTGGCCATAAGAGAATTGGTATAGGGTAGTAGTTAAGCACATGACCCTGAGTGACAAAATTACTGGGTAAATTCCAAGGTCTGTTTGAAATCTGTATTGCATTTGGCAAATTATGGAAATCGTTTTCCCTTATTTTTGCCATCTGTAAAATGGCAGCGATAAAAATAGTATCTAACCTAGAGGGTGCGTACAGTGTTTAAGGAAATCAAGACACATAAAACGTTCTGTTGCTGGCCTCTGCAGGTACTCAGTAATTGTCAGTTGTTAGTTAAACAAGTGCCTAGAGAAATGTTTAAGTTCTGTGATCTAGGAGTATGTTGTATGAAATGTCAGCTGGCTTCAATGCTTATAAATTTAAGTCACCTATAAGAAAACCTTAAGCTAAAGAAAAAAAGACATTTGAAATGAGAATCAAATACTGTAGAAATCTCAGTCTCTTGTCACTGAAAAATCATTTATTCAATCTGAGATATAATCTCTCAAATATTTATAACAGATTCAGTTCTTAAAAATATTGTTTATTTGCAGACAGTATTTTGCTTAATGCTGTTAAGGATAGTCAGCAATAGCAACCACCTCCACTAAAACCACCACAACAATATCTACCTAAGCCAAGTCAAAAACCATGTTTTGATAAGATTATGAGATGCATAATGAAGCGGTATAGAGCCTAAGCTTGCCCTTAAACTGCTTGGGTTCCAAATCATGCAAGGTGTGTGATCTTTTTGCGGGATCCCTCTGCCTTTGTGTTCTCATATTGAAATGGTCATAGTAATAAGAACCTCTCCATATGAAAATTCTCAGAAATTTTCATATTTTCAGAATTTTCACAAATGGCTTTGCACCATGGCTGGCACATAGCAAGCACTGAATAGATGATATAGTTCTTATATAGTTTGTCTCTTTTTACTAATTACGATTATTTATCAGAACGAAAGACTGTATTTTCTTATACGTTTCCAATAGTCATGTTTTCCTTTTAATAACCTAAAGGAATATGACTCACGTGACTCCCCATTTTAAGTGATTCAGTAGTCTTACTGGGAAGGTCTGTCAATATCCTCGGATGTAATTCACCTTGAACAGGAGATGCAAACTCATTTAAAGCAGAAAGTGCTGTGGTTCTATCGGGATAACATGTTTGTCTGTTTATCATTATCTTTAGAATCTGGCACAGTGGCTGACACACAGCAAGTATTTCAAGATAGTTTAATGGATGAATTCATGAATGTCTCCAAAGCCTGTGCTCACAAGACACTTTAATTGTAATTTTCCTTATTTAAATCTTGAAATAATGATATTTAATGCATAAGCAGCTGATATAATCATTAAATGAGGTAATCACCTAACATAGTACTTTTATGTAGTGGGTTTCAGTTAGTGTGAACTCCCTGTCCATCACCCTTGTAATCCTCTCAGCAACTCACTCTGATAAATCGAATCATTCTTCTGTAGCTTCATATACTATACTTCTTCAAACCGTTTACCAGAGAAAAATAACAATATCAACACAATAACACAATATCAAACAAAATTTTGGAATATAATATGTTTTAAAATTGCTTAATTTTCTTGCATGAACATTCTGAAGGCTACATGATGATATTCTTTTAGGACATAGTTCAGGGGTTTGTGTTTATTACTGTGGTTTTTTTTTTTAGTATATCCGCTTACTTTTTAAATATTTCATTTCACTTAAAATTCCTTTTCATTCAGGGATTTTAGGGGTACTATGAAGGATTCAGTCCTTCATTTGTTATCATTTTGTTTATCGCTTTTTAGGCTTTTGATCTTGCTTCTGTGTTATCAGCAAGAGGGGCTTAAAATGATGTTAAAAAGGATATGATATGGGAGAAAGGCACAATACATGTGGATGTTTATAATATAACAGCTCGCCTGTTAGAAATCTGACATGTTGCCTCTCAAACTGACATACCTACTGAGGACGTGTATATCTTCAACTGCTAATTCTTGATGATTAAATATGTATCTCTGCCGTTTTTGGTGGGGAGGGTAAAACCTTGACTTGTCACTTTCCTAATGTGCTTCATGTGATCTTTTTATTTCGTATCATATAAATTCTTCCCTCTTCACTTATGTCCTTTTCAGTGATTCTATAATTATTTTTGTTTTAGATAGATAGACACATGTTTTCGCCCCTTTTTACATATGGTGTTTTTGCTTCATGCAGAGAGAACTACACAGATGACACTTTGAAAAATCCAAATTTTATTCAGTTTTACATTCTTAGGTTTATAACCCTGAATATCTCCAACATGTCCTTACCTAAAATGCTTTATTGTTTTATTACTAGATTTATACCAGTAGGAATACACCAGCTTTCTTAGGGATAATCTTTAAGCAGAACTTACTTAGTAAGAGAAGCTTTGAAAACTATCTTTCCTAGGAAAGTAAATCTCAAATCATGAAACATCAGTTTAATCGTTCCCCTTGACAACTTAACACGACAGATTGAAATATAAAAGCCGATGCAAGTGGGATCAATGGATTATCTAAGTCCCTGAACATCTTCTCTTAAATTGGGGGACTTGACAGACTGTTTGTGAGAGGGGTGTGTATTGTATGTCCCTTGTCATATGCAGAGCATTAAGTTTTCAGAGATTAGTGCTGAGTGGATGTGGTCTACCTGTACGTGATGAAGCAAAGAGAAAGAAATTGCGAGGGAATGAAAGAGAAAAAGAGGGGGCCAAAGGAAGAGAGGGATAGAGGGATTTACA
Organism: Macaca thibetana thibetana; assembly: GCF_024542745.1. Lineage (NCBI taxonomy): Eukaryota > Metazoa > Chordata > Mammalia > Primates > Cercopithecidae > Macaca > Macaca thibetana. The sequence continues at coordinate 23,979,506 of NC_065588.1, read as the reverse complement.
TGTGAGAATCCAGGGGGCTTTGTCATGGCAATTGTATAAAGTGATATACAGTGCAAATCGACTTGAGCATGTCCCCGGATAGCAGGCGGTTTACAGCCTCCAGGAGCTGAGATTACTGCTTTATCTTGTCATACTAAATTAACATGGCAGCACACTGTTAAACAGTGGTGACCTCTTCATCTGGGGAAATTGCTGCCTAGAAGATAAGTGGTATTTAAGACGCTGTCTCCCTTTCCCCACCCCTCTATAGGCTTAAAGCATTTTGGGGTTAGACAGTAGCAATATTTAAATAATTACAGAAAATAAATTTATATCAAGGAGACAATAGATAGGTTTCAGTTAGATCAAATGGCCACTTTGGGTAGAAATAATTATTTTATTCAGTGTTCTAAAAATGTTATCTTTAGATATCAGAATTAAGAATATATTTGTGATCATTTCATTTTAATCTTACTGTTATTCTACAGTTAGTCCATTCATTTGTGTAAGCATTCATTTCTTTACTTTCCATAAGATTTGCTTGGTGGTGATCTCTATAGAGGAAAGCAAGATGGCATACTTGTTCCCTCCCACTGGTCAGGTAGGGGGATAGTTCAAGAGAACTAGGAAGGGGATTGTGCCTTATATAGAGGTAACCCGGTTATTGCTTTTTCCCCACAGTTTACCAGGTGCTACTTCATTCCCTGTATTATTTTTACTCACTTATTAAAAGGGGAGATAGAGAGAGAGAGAATGAGAGAGACAGAGAGAGAAAGTTGAGGTTAATTTCTCACGCCTCTTCAAGATGCAGATATTCCCTTCTTGTGTTTTCTGTAATCTACATATAGGAAATATAGTAGGAATTATTTCTCCTATGTTATTCTTTCTCCTATGTTAAAATGTTGATAAAACAATCAAAATCCAATATGTAATTTTCTTCACTCAGTAAGTGCTATTGGAATTTGAGTCAAAGGAAGGGGTAAATTAAAGCTTCATAATACCATAATATGGGTGTCCATTCACTTATGTCTTCAGCTCAAGACTGAACTGCTTCCTCACCAACCTCTAGGGTTAAGGGTTCTTAACCTAGGTGTTAAATCACTTTAAGGGTTGAAGGATGAGCTTTTTGAAACCTGTGAACCCCCTGAAACTGTGTGATATATGCACTTACATATTGTTCTTGGGAGAGTGTCCACAGCTTTGATCATATTCTTTAAGGGGCCTGAGCAATTGAAATAGATGATTGCTCCTCTAGAGCTTAATTCTTTCTTAGGTATTGCTGTGGTGCATCCTCACACTGGGACTATATATCTGGCAGCTGACTTACAGTCACAGCTATGATCCTGGTTATTTTGTTATCATGAAATATGTTCACTTAGCTTGCCTTGGAGACTTTTTACAAGGCTGCCATGCTGGAATTAGTCCTACAGTCCACCTACTGCTCTTGACCACTTAAAACTATTCCTGCAGCATCTTTTTAACCTACTTTTTGAGCCATAGACTCACTATAATTCTAGAGTAAGAGTAGGGTTCAGTTCTCCAGTGCCCTGGATTCAAGGCCCTGACTCTAGAGATACAAAAAGACTATTTAGCTTGTGAGGTATATGAAACAAGTGCAATGTATTTTTTCCATTTTTCTTGATAAGTTGCTTTCTCCTACTCACTGTCTCCTTCCCACCTTTTTCCCAAGTCAGCATGTTGTGAGACTGTGAAAAAGAAAGCATACATTAATTTAAGATTGGCCTCAATAGTTACATCTGTCCTATGATGCCCTGGTACCATGCTGCGTAACTAATACACGATTTTTAATGTCAAAGCAGTTAGCTTATGTTCAGTATTTGCTTATGTTCATATACATGGCATTATTTCAAAGAAAAGAAAATTAAAAACACCTTGCCAAGTTGCCTTTCTATGCTATATATTATTTGGGAACTGATTTTAAAGAGTGATTATTTAAATTAGTATTTTCCTCCTTTTTCTTCCTGTTAATTTCTTCTTTTCTAGTTTTTTTTCATCAGATTGGATATATTAGCAACTCTTTTAATTAAAATAGAGGGTCACTAAGTAGCCACTACCTCCTACATTTAATTATTTCTAGCACGGAATTAATTCTTTTAGTTAAGTTCAGGACTTAGAGGTAAGTTGATATGGTGTTATCAGAAACATTAAACTTTTCCTTATTCTCATTTCAAATTCTTATTTATTTAATAAATATATTTAGTGAGCATTGTGAACACTCATATTAAAACATGAAAGGATTTCTTTCAAATAAATATTGTATTTGATATGGGAAGCCATAAAGGACACACAAAATTTTATATTTTATGAAGCAAAAACATGTCAAAAAGTACAGGAGAATATTCTGGCAAACTTCACTACTATCTCCTAACTCAGAGCTAAAAAGAGTAACTTAAGGGGCAGGCAGACACAGATACCTGAAACATGGAATGATAGTCTTATCCTAGGATTGGATTCCTGCAATAAATAGAATATTTAATATTAGAGATTGTTTTTGAGGAGTTCTTTAATATTTGGAAAGTCAGTATGATGTAGTATTTTCTACCAACAAAGCAGAATTTTAAGGAAAAAGAGAATAAAAAATGTAAACAGATAAACTTATATATATAGCTTAATATAATAAAAACAGCTGTCCATACTCACACTAAATGGATAAATGTATTTTTGAAAGATTAATATTTTCTGGATTTGTTCTAGTTTCATACTCATTAAAAAAGACAGAAAGAAAAATAACATGGAAATGTTAAAAGTAAAAGAAAGGTAAAAATGTAATAGGCATCCATAGACAGAAAGCAGAAGTAGCATTATTATTTATCAGACCAAGTTGAATGAAAGTCCTGGAACAGATATTTTTGTTGTTATATAGAGATAAAACGTCATAAACATTTATATACTAAGTAAACTACATAAAGGAAAAGGTACTTGAGTATATTGAAGTCTAGAAAAGAAAAAAAATGTTAGAAATATGGGGTGTTGACAGAAACAAAATTATACAGAAATATTTTGAATTATCTGTTTCTCTTTGACAAATGGATGAGGCAGAACACCAAGATGTGGAGGATTTGATAAATAGTTAATAAGGTTGATCTATTATATGTCTGTATATAGATCACTTGAAAGCTTTTAAGAAACTATACTACTAATTGATCTTGTGTTTAAAATAAGAATCAAAATTCATTACATGCTTTAAAAATAACAGCATGGAGAGTATATGCCAAAACTCACGTGAAATGATCAGAGTTCTAATACTGATAACTTTAGATGCATTCATTATTAAATAGAATAAATGAGAAAAAAGAATTAAGTATTTAACTTTAGAAGCAGAAAAAATATAATAAAACAACCTCAGTGGAGCCATAACACAGAACCCGAAAAGCATAAGAAAATAAATTAATGAACTGGGAGAAAACTAGATAAACTTTTTTCTCTACTAATAAATGAAAACACAAATGCACAAAATTAGAAGTGATTGTAGTTGTGGAGATGTGATAAATCATTATAGTATATACTGGCATTTTCAAAATTTTGTTCCAAAGAATACACATTTCATATAATGTCCAAGAAAAAGGTTATATAGTGAAATCAATTTAGAAAGCAATTCATAGTATATCCCAATTTTTTGTATTCACACTCCATATGGAATATTGAAGATTTTGAGAAGTCAGTTCTGTTGTTCAGTTTAATCTTGCATGTTTTCCACCTTTAATTTTACATCTTTACTTTAATATATCTCTTATTAAATAAATTACCAGGAAGTAATATCACATTGAACTCACACTGGCAAATGGGGCTACATCAAGCTATTTATTAATAAGGTTGAGAATCTTGATGAATTGTATGATTTCACAGGACTACATACAGAGAAAGGAGGAAACATAAACTGACTGGACTCATGAACAATTTTTTTTTAATTCAAAGAATAATCTCCAAAAATGGCAACTGTAACTATGCAGGTATTTTCAACTTTTAAAGAACAGAGAATTTCCACTCTGAATAAGGCTGTTTTCCAGAGCACAAAAATAAATTTAAACTTTTCCACAATTAGCATAACTGCAATACCAAACTCTCCTCCAAAAAAAAAGGAAAAGAAAAAATAAGTCCTTTAACACTTTGAATAGAGATGCAAAAATTCTAAATAAAATTAGAGAAAGTTTTATTTTCTTTTTTTTATTATACTTTAAGTTCTGGGATACATGTGCAGAAAGTGCAGGTTTGTTACATAGGTATACACGTGCCATAGTGGTATGCTGTGCTCATCAACCCGTCATCTATATTAGGTATTTTTCCTAATGCTATCCCTCCCCTTGCACCTGACCCTCAAAAGGTCTCAGTGTGTGATGTTCCCCTCCCTGTGTCCATGTGTTCTCATTGTTCAATTCCCACTTACGAGTGAGGACACGGGGTGTTTGGTTTTCTGCTTCTGTGTTAGTTTGCTGAGAATGATCGTTTCCAGCTTCATCCATGTCCCCGCAAAGGACATTAACTCATCCTTTTTTATGGCTGCATGGTATTCCATGGTGTATATGTGCCACATTTTCTTTATCCAGTCTGTCATTGATGGGCATTTGGGTTGGTTCCAAGTCTTTGTTATTGTGAATAGTGCTGCAATAAACGTAAGTGTATATTGTGTCTTTATAGTAGAATGATTTACAATCCTTTGGGTATATACCCAGTAATGGGATTGCGGGGTCAAATGGTATTTCTGGTTCTAGATCCTTGAGGAGTCGCCGCACTGTCTTCCACAATGGTTGAACTAATTTACACTTCTACCAACAGTGTAAAAGTGTTCCTATTTCTCCACACCCTCTCCAGCATCTGTTGTTTCCTGACTTTTTAATGATCGCCATTCTAACTGGTGTGACATGGTAACTCATTGTGGTTTTGATTTGCATTTCTCTAATTACCAGTAATGACAAACTTTTTTTTATATGTTTGTTGGCCACATAAATATCTTCTTTTGAGAAGTGTCTGTTCGTATCCTTCACCCACCTTTTGATGGGTTGTTTTTTTCTTGTAAATTTGTGTAAGTTCCTTTTAGATTCTGGATATCAGCCGTTTGGCAGATGGATAGATTGCAAAAATTTTCTCCCATTCTGTAGGTTGCCTGTTCACTGTGATGAGAAAGTTATCAGTGCCTTTTACTACACTTTTAATAGACCATGCCTAAAAAGAGTTAGTTTAGGGAATGCCAGGAAAGTTTATACAAAGAAATATGTATTAGCATAATCTATCATAGGGGTCAACAAACTACAACTTGCTGGAAAATCTGGCCCACTACTTGTAAATTTGTGAATAAAGTTCTATTGAACAGAGTCACACTAATTCATTTACTTAGTATCTATAGCTGCTTTTTTGCTATAGTATTTCCAATAGAGGCCCAATAGCCTGTAAAGTCTGAAATATTTTCTACATTACCTTTTACAGAAAGTCTTTGCCGACTTCTGGTTTATATTCTCACTGGCTGAAGGGGAAACCTTCTATGAAAATTCTCAAAAAGGTCTTTGATAAAATTCAGCATCCACTGCTTAAACAGTTCTTGTAAGTAGTTAATAGAGTGATAGTAGTATAATCTCAACCTAGCATTGCTTCAAACTTAATGGTAAAATTCTCTGGTTCTCTTTGAAGTCGGTGGTAATTCAGACTTGCTCACTATCACTACTTTGATTTGATACTATTTTATCAGGTTTCTTCCTGCCTTCTTTCCTCTCTTCCTCCTCCTTTTTTTTTCCTTCTCTCCTTCCTTTGCTTCCTCTTTTTTCCCCTCCTTTCTTCCTTCCTTTCTATGAAGAAAAAACAATGAAACTTTTTTACTAAAGAAAAAACAGTGAGGATTTTTTGCAGAATTATATATAACACATTTTAATCAGGAAAAAAACAGTGGGGTTATTTGGTCAGAATTATGGAACTTAAAATGATCTCCTGAAGTCCTTGGGTATTCTAATGAAAACCTTTCAGTAGCCAACTTTCCTAATGATACAAACAAATGGTTTTCTCTTTAATTTTTGATTTTTTAAAGCAAATTTAATATACAGTTTCTCTTCATAATGCCTCTTTATGTGTTACTGTTTTTATATCAAAAGGTTCCACTTCCTGATTATTGAAGAAAAATTTCCTGCTTTCTTATAAGATTGTTTTTACTTCCACAGAGGAGTAAAACTCATCGTCAACTATTAGTTACAGGTGTGACATTACGTAAACCACACAGTCTTAAGATGCACAGAGAAAATCCACTGTCCTGTGGTCAGAACCTTGGGCCATTGTTTGAGAACAATGGAAACACAATGAAGGTTGAAGACCTATCCTTAAATACCTCACTGTTCTAAAATGTCCGTGTAGGCCACATAAAGCCTGAGGTCTTTTGAGCTCTAAGTGAGTATGCACTCAACATATTCCTATTGCCTTTCCCCCTTCTTCTATGGTACTCAGTGGTTTGAGTTGGAAAACAGTATGGATACAGGACATCGAGGACTTTGCTGTAGGTAGAATCTGTTATAGTAGTTTTTCATGATTTATGAGACTAATCCTTTCTCTCAGGACTCCCCCAATCTCGGTTCAGGTTTAAATATCCCTCCATGAGAGTGTATTTGTATTCCGTAGAATCCTTGACCTTTTCTTGTGCCTCTTGGAATTCATCTTAGGATCTGCATCATCTTGGGATCATCTGTTCACTGTCTCCCTCTTCTTATAACTCTAGCTTTGGGCTAAATTCTCTTTTAAGTTGCTACCTGTATTATTTCGGATTTCTCTATTGCATGATGTCTTTACTGGATGAAACCTCTTATGTTTTCATTACATTTTCTCTTCCCATTCCTTTCATTTTAGGGAAATTTTAAAAACAGAATACTTTAATTGGGCTTCCCTCAAAAGTTATAGAGATTTCTAAGAGCAACAAGGTTGCAGTGGTCTGCATATAGTGCATCACTAAACTTGATTGCCTCAAGTCCTCAATCAGCAGTGACTACCCAAGGACAAAATACGGCACCGGGATTTACTTCCTCTTTGAATAGCTATAGTGTCGATTTACTAGGCATAAATAAATGAATATTAGAATTTATTTTTAATGAGAATGTTTACCTAAGAATTTAGATGAGGAAATGCCATTTTAAATCTTATTGGAAATGAATTGTCTTCAGGTTTCTAGGCCAGAGAAAAATGATTCCCATCTTTGCTTTTTCTGGTATGATTTGGCTTTATACATTTTCTCATGCTTGTTTTTTTATTCCTTGATTTATTACACAAGAGAATATACTTTTGTGGATCACCATCTTTGAAGTACCTAATGTTCAATCTCTTTTTTATTCAGAAAACCCACTGCAAGGAGTCTCACAGTTAACTGTATTCTTACCAGAAAACCTGTAACTCAGTAGTAAAGTCCATCTGGTGAGTTTTTTTATAATCAAAAGTATTGGGAAAACTTTTATCTAAAAAGAAGGTAAATATTTATAGCACAATGACCAGTTAACCACATGTGGCTTTTCAAACCTGCTTTGTAAATCTCTTGAACAATCATTACATGATCTTTATATACCCCTTTCCACAGTAGTAGCAATTCTTTACCTATAGTCTCTTATACCTCCTTTGTGGCAAAGAAAAGAAAATGCTATAATCTAAAGCAGAAATAATAGAGACTGTTTGATTTAAGGAAGGATATAGGATGGACATTTAGTGTATATGAAAAAGAAATTACAATTGAGCTATTGGTGAGAATGATATACTTGGCACTGAAGACACGGAAACTGGTATTTTATAATAAAAGTTTATAAACATGTAAACAAGTGGTTTATTTTTGGTGTCAGCAATGGCACTGTAGTTATTTCTTTTCTTTTTTTTTTTTTTCTTTTTTTTTTTTTTTTTTTTTTTGAGACAAGGTCTTACCCTGTCACCTAGGCTGGAGTACATTGGCACTATCTTGGCTGACTGCAGCCTTGACCTCCTGGGATCAGATGATTCTCATACTTCTGCCTCCCCAGTAGCTGGGACTGCAAGTGTGTATCACCATGCCTGGGTTATTTTCTGTTTGTTTTTGCTGTTGTTGTTGTTGTGTGTTTCTTTTTTTTTTTTTTTTTTTTTTTTTTTTTTTTTTTTTGTAGAGACAGAATTTCTCCATGTTGCCCAGGCCAGTCTTCAGTCTTGAATTCCTAGGCTCAAGCAATCTGTCTGCCTCATGAGCCGCTGCGCCCGGCCTGCAGTCATTTCTTGACCCTTAAATCGAGTGCTCAGAGATGATTTAATGAAAAACTGAAATGTTCAGCCTGAGTTATAGTGAAAAAAAAGCATTTTTGCTTATTAGCTAGAAATAATGTAACTTTTGAGAATGATTTATTGGTGAAGGCTATCTCATATAAAGAAAGTAAGGTATTAAGGTAGACTTTGCTGTATTTTGTAGGTTTATAGAGTTTGAGAACCATGGTCATTTTGACTGTGCAATTAGAGAAAAACATCTTATTTCTCTAGTCTAGCTTTAATTAGTCACTGAATATGAAGATGGATCTTTCAGGAATGTTTATCACTCTTTTAATATCCAGGGTGTATCTGGCTAACCTGGCTCCCTAAGTTGCTACCTCCTTTTCTTGCATAGTTCCATCTGCAATCTTTAAAATTCTTTCAAAGACATCGATCTTCCCAGCTATCTAAAATCAAGGTTGTATTAGTTACTTTGATAAAACTCACAACCTATACATCAAATGGTTACCAAATGGTCTAGCTAAATAGTATTATGTTTGTAAAAGTGTGTATTAAGTCTCTCACATTACAGTCCAAGAAAATCATGGGAAAACAAATATTTAAATGTGAATTAATTAACCAGTTTTTTTATATTTTTACTGCTAGTGTCTACCTGGAACAAACATAGTTTTCTATTTTTTGAATGCTTTATCTCATATCAAACCGTAAGAGGGACTACATTTTCAGGTATTTTAATGACAGCATAACTTCTGGGAAACGGGAAGCCGTCTGGTGACACGTGTGCTTGTATTTTTGAGTATTGATGGTGAAAGCTCGTAGATTTGTTAGTCAGCAAGTTGAAGGTATGGAAGTAGATAAATGTAACATGTACAAAAGATTCAATAAGAATAAATGGGCCTGATGCGGTGGCTCACACCTGTAATCCCAGCACTTTGGGGGGCCGAGGCGGATGGATCACGAGGTCAGGAGATCAAGACCATCCTGGCTAACACGGTGAAACCCCGTCTCTTCTAAAAAAATACAAAAAAAAAAAAAAAAAAAAAAAAAAATTGCCAGGCGTGTTGGCAGGCGCCTGTAGTCCCAGCTACTCAGGAGGCTGAGGCAGGAGAATGGCGTGAACCCGGGAGGCGGAGCTTGCAGTGAGCCGAGATCGCGCCACTGCACTCCAGCCTGGCTGACAGTGCGAGACTCTGTCTCAAAAAAAAGAATAAATGTAATATAATGCTTGTGTTAAATCGAGCTTTGCAAATATGTTATACTCTCAAGTATTCTTAGAATAATCACAGGAAAGAAAAGATAGTTGGGGAGAAACTCTATTGTTATAGACAGGGCCAAGGCCAACTTATTGAGAACTGTAGGCACAGTGCCGGAACCCATAATACTTTCAGGGTCTCATGAAGATATTTTCATTCCTTTTAAAAACAGACAAGCAAGTGAACATTGAGGTTGAAGAAAATGTTTTGATTTGATACATATTAATAGATTAGTTTTTATACCAACGGAATCATAAAATATAATTTTAAAATATTTTGTTGTATTTATTAATTTTTTTATGGAAAAAAGAGTTTACAAGAGCAAAAATCGTAGGGCCCAAGAAAGTAATGATGTAACCCTGGTAGCAGCATAAAACATAAACAATTTTGAAAAAGTGTTACAAAGTTGTCTTTTATATGTAGCTCCTACCACTTTCCTTTTTTCTCCTCTCATGTCCTCTTATCCACTCTTTGACATTTCATGTTTAATCATTCTGGGTCTGAAGCTGGCATTTCATTCGTATTTACAGGTCAGTTTGTTATCACAATCCTTTAGTAGCTTGAATTGATATTGACCAACTGATCTTCATGATCATCTGCTGCGTAGACCAAAACAAAGATAAAGTTATTTTTCATTTTAGACCTATGATGTTAATTCATTTTGTGTGTTAACATAAAATGTAGCAGTTATACATATAGGTGGAGGTTTCATTCAGAGAGTATGAGAGTCAAAAGCTAGTATCAAAAAGAAAACTTGATTATTTGTAATTGAGATGCTTTTAGTTTAATATATGAGCTATATATATGCATTTATCATCTCTAAATATTTTTCTCACAGCTATTGCTTATTTTTGAGAAAAAATATACTCCTTAAAATTTTTATTTTATAATTTAAAAAAGATAGTAGTCCCTTCATCTAATTCTTAATAGTTAAATATTTCTGTTACATTTAAATAGCTACCAGATTTTCATGGTGGATAACGGGATTTTTATATGATCCCTATAATTATAAAGAGATTTCTTTAGTGGGTGAAGTACCTCATTTATGCACCACTACTGAAGAAGAAGAAAAAAAAAACTACATCATAGTAAATCTTACATAAGTAGCAATAGTGAAAAAACTTGAATGATCAGTATAACCAGAAGTTTTAGTTAAGAAATATGAATACCTCAAAACCACTTGGAATGGATAGCACAAATCCAATTTAGAATAAAGTTTAGCACCAAGTCTTGTTTTCATGTCCAAATACCTGGTCTACAAAGCTAAAGGGAAAACATAGGTTGAACAGTTATTATGGGATTGTGATAAGAACTGTAGACTTTGTAGCTCAGTCCTGAAAGATTAAGTGTTGGATCATACAAGTGGATCTATTATCGGTTATCTAGTATAGCCTAACATTACTCCTTACAATTTGCATTGTCAAGTGCATTCTTGTGTAGAAAAAAGAATAGAGTTTATATTTATTGGGGAAATGTGTTAAGAATTTTAAGCCCTCTAGGTTTATAATGGAGAGTAAAAATATTTTATCCTTTGGTTTAGGGGAAAAGTTTGGAAATTAGGTATAATCTTTACTCTTACTTATGCTTTTGCCCCATTCCTGTATCCCTATAATATTCTAGTTGAATTTCAGATAGTTTCTCAATACTGTGTTAAATCAACGAGAAATAGATCAACTTTCCTTTACTCATAACCCTAGACTTCTGTGTACCTTTGTCTTCTTTATTTTATTTTCAGTTATATTCCCCAGTCTTTTTCTTTTTCTAATCACCTTCTATATTTAGCTCTCACTTCAGTACTCTTTTTCTAATGTTATTTGGACCCTAAGGGCATTCTGAGTAACAGTATGATAGTAGAAAATGGTGGAAAAGAATGAGGTCGTGTTTTATCTAAATCTTAAATGTTTTGTCCTTTAATATAGTGACATGGGAGATAAATCATTTTAATTAAACTAATATTTACTATCGTCTATGTATAAAATATATTGGATTTCAACTTGAGAAAGGCACATTTTTATCTACTGGAAACTCAGTCTGGTGGGGAAAATGGATATACATAAAAGTCTTAATTGTGGCTGTGATAATATTGTGGGAAACATTACAGATGGGTGGATATAGGATACGTCATGGGAGTATATGGGGGAAGAACAATACTTTCTGACAGAAGGAGAATAGGAAATTTCTGGCATATGATTCTAGAGCAGTACTACTCACAAATGTAGTCTGAGCTACTTCTTTCATCAAGAAGTCTTAGTATGAAAAGAACATCAGCTGAACTAAGCAGGGTACTTAGTGATAGAATTGATTTGCATTCTGGGGCTGCTGCTTATCTTGTTGTAGACTGGTGCTTTGAGGACCATCCTTCTAGAGAACCATGGCCCACATCCAATATACATGTACAGATCAGAACAAAACTGTACAAAACTGCATGAGATCAATTTCAAAAGTAGGGCGGTAAGGTGGTGGGGTTTCAGTGAGAGGGTAGAAATGAAGAAAGCCTTCCTAAAACTGAGATATTTAAGCGAAGTCGTGAAGGATAGGTATGACTTGAAAATGTGAGTGGAAGTGGAGAGAAATTGAGGGGAAGATATTCCAAGTAAAGTGAAGGAAAAGAGCTTATAATAAGGAACAGATATTCTAGGTATGTTGTGGAAATTATGTAGCATATAACCAGTACTACTTTTTGTCTTTTCAGGGAATTTCTGGGTATGTGTGTGGAACACTAGGCAAGTTAATTTATTTGATGTAGAGTGTACTTTCAAGGACTCTAGTAAAAAGGAAATAACATTTATCTAGATGTAAATGTGGGCTAGGAATTAGGTTAAGTATTTATATTCATCATGTCATGTAATCTTTAACAACCTTCTGCAAAGCTATCATTATTTCCATTTTACTGATGTAAATATAGAAGTACAGAGCATAAAATAAAGGTCCACAACCTATAAGAATGGACCTGACCTGAAAGATTATGTTTTAATGTGAAAAAGTTGAAAAGGTAGATGAAGGACAGATTTTGGGGGGCCTTGAATGTCATAAAAAATTAGGAATTTATAATCTACAGTTTTTGAGGAGTCATAAGAGGTTTGGAGTATACAAATGGCTTAATAAAAATCCTATCTTGTGAACTCAATGTAGTATTTAGTTTATACTCAAAATATGTATCTTTAGGAAACAGTGAAAAAAAAAAAAAGCCTAATACTGGTTTATTTCCAGACCAAATTCATGTAAGCAAAATTGTGGGAATGAAGGGATATGAGTGTTCTGTTTAAGAAAATCCCTCAAAGATGTTGGCTTATTTGTATTTTAGTGAGATACATAAATTGTCAAGTAAGTTCTGTGAATTAAGACCAGACTTTTTTTGGTCTGCTATGTGTCAGAAAAATAGTTGTACATGTAACCTAGGGTTAAATTATAGAGATTGCCACAAGCAAAAGTGAATGGTAAGAGTGGGTTTTGTGAAGAGTATGAGAAATGATAGCTAGTACCTATATTGTTACTTTTCTTACTCAAATATGAAAATGAATTTGCTCTTGCTTCAAAATACTTGATATAATTTTCTCAGCCTTAAAGTTGTTTATTCTTCCCAGGCCAGTTAGAAGGTGGAAAAACTAGATAAATAAACAAACATGTTGGAGTAATCAGCAAAAAGAAATCTTAACATTCTTATCTTCCCTAGAAATACAAAGTTGGGCCATAAAATAGAACAGTTCATTGTATGTACAAAAAGGTCAAATAGGAAATCTTATTAAACCAGCTAATATTAAAAGCAGGTAATTTTTTTACACATTTTTTGAAACCAAGCAAGAAAAAAAGGGGGAGGCAGGGAAGGGACAAGGGAGAGAGGGAGTGAAGGAAGGAGGGAGGGAAAGAGGGAACGAGGAGAGAAAGAAGGGAGAAAGGAAGAAATGAAGGAAATTAAAAGGTAGTTATGATTTTTGTCATTTCTTCACATCCTTACAATTTCAATTTTTTTCTGATTGAGGTTAAACCACCCAGTTGGTATTTAATTATATCTACTCATTAGCAATAAAAGTAATAATTTTTATATTAATTGTGTTTTGTATGTAGAATTTTTTTTACTATCATTGTTGTTTTTACACAGCTAGAGCTTAATTTGCAGATCTGGTTTTCAAAGTAAGAGGCATCACTGTTCATTTTGGTGGCATAGTGTACAGGAAAGACCTATTACTTTCAATGGGGATAGATCTATCCCACTTAATTCATTTCAGTGTCAAGCAATAGTACAAATTCCTTATCATCTTATTGTAAATCTAGATTTTTTAATTTGGTCTATTTAAAGAAAGATGTTATAATAAGAATTTTAGAACAATTAAAGACCAATAGTATGACAACTACCAGCTTGTGTTTTTGTATATTTGCCACTCACAGATCTATAGAAGTTTAAACTTGGCATTAGGTCTTAGAGGTCTGTTAGTCCATATATCTAACTTTGTGATGGTAAAATTAAAGTTCAGACAGGTTAAGAGACTCGCCTGAGATCAAAAGTGTGGTTTTTGCTTTAATCTTGTGTGACTGGGAAAATGTTGCTGGCACTTTAAGGAGGGGAAGCATAAGCCAAAAAGAACAACAGGTTTGTGTGACAGAATTCTGAGTTAACATTATTATTATTGGGTTTGACATAGGAGATATTGATGGAAAATGGACTAATGGAAATAAGTGATTCAAACCTCTCTTCGTTGAGATGGAAGTGTGAAACTCACCTGTGTATATGAGATGAGATTTGAAATTGTAAATTTCAAGAGTCATTAATTCCACAAATGTTTATTGAGAATATAGGCTGAGCGTGGTGGTTCACGCCTGTAATCCCAGCACTTTGGGAGGCCAAGGCGGGTGGATCACAAGGTCAGGAGATAGAGATTGAGAATATGTAATTCCCCAAGGAGGTAAACCTATGCCATGTTTTAAAGCTTGAAGTTTTTTGAGGAGAGGCATGGAGTTGAGAGAATAAGAAATGCATAGCCAGGGGGAAGCAAGGAGGTATGGTTATATCACTAAGTGGAGTGGAGAGTGATGATAAATGAGTATGCACATTATCCAAAGAGTTCTAAGTTTTCCCTGAAAACTAGGTGGAAGCTGAAGAAACGTCTTCAGCAACACAATGTCAAGATCAAATCTCCAAAAGGGAAATTAGACAGAAACGAGATCTTTATATGCTCAAATCAGAACTTGTTATGGCCATTAAATTTATTTTAGAGGACTGAAGATGAAAACAGGCAATGCCCGAGAGAAGGACGAAAAACCAGTAGTGGGTAGGCCATCAGAAAGCTAGAAAAAATACTGTTCAGTAGTCTTAAATGTATTGAAGATGTTATTAAAAACTTTGGATTTGACTGTTAGATTGTAGACATATCTTCGAGATGTTGTAGGCTCAGTTCCACACTACCACAATAAAGAGAATATTGCTTTGGATATGAAAAGGCAATGGACAAGAAATGAAGTGTTAACAGGCATCATTGAAGAGATTAACTAAGTCAGAAGTTTTAAAGATGACCTGGATGCCTATCCTAGTGAAAGAGGCTTACTCTTAAATTTGGATTGGTGGCAAAACACTCACAGAGCTGTTTTGGGCACTTTTGCATTACTAGCATCTAATTGTTCATAACAAATTGTATGTACATTTAAAACTCTTTAGTTGCAATCTGGGCTATTTCATATATTTAAAAATCCAATATTAGAATCTTTTTTCATTGCTCAAATCATAAATATATATTACTGAAATGAACATAGTTACCTTTCCTTTGGATATGCATATGTGTGTATAGCTATTATGCTATCGTTACACCATAGTGTACATGTTTGTACATGTATGTACATGTTTGTATAGACAGGTATACGTCAGAGATATGGAATGTTCTAAGTACTTTGTTGTTACTTCAACAATGTTCACAGCATCTTTATCAGGAGTAGATTTGATCTCAAGAAACCACTTTCTTTGCTCATCTATGAGAAGCAACTTCTCATTCATTCAAGTTTTATCATGAGATTGTAGCAATTCAGTCACATCTTCAGGCTCTGCTTCTGATTCTAGTTCTCTTGCTGTTTTTACCACATCTGTAATAATTTCCTCCACTGAAGTCTTCAGCCCCATAAAGTCACCCATGAGGCTTGAAATCAACTTCTTTCAAACTCCTCTTAATGCTGAAATTTTGGCCTCCTCCCTTGCATCACGAATGTTCTTAATTGCATCTATAATGATGAATCCTTTCCAGAAGTTTTGCAATTTACTTTGCCAAGATACATCAGAGGAATCATTATATATGACAGCAATAGCCTGTCAAAATGTTTTTTTTTCTTTTTTTTTGATACGGAGTCTCACTCTGTCTCCCAGGCTGGAGCGCAGTGGTGCAATCTCGGCTCACTGCAACCTCCACCTCCCGGGTTCAAGTGATTCTCCTGCCTCAGCCTCCCAAGTAGGTGGGACTACAGGCACATGCCACCATGCCCAGCTAATTTTTTGTATTTTTAGTAGAGATGGGGTGTCATCATGTTAGCCAATGTAGTCTTGATCTCCAGACCTCGTGATCTGCCCACTTCAGCCTCCCAAAGTGCTGGGATTACAGGCATAAGCCACCGTGCCCAGCCCCAAAATGTATTTCTTAAATAATAAGACTTGAAAGTCAAAATGACTCCTTGATCCATTGGCTGCAGAATGGATATTGTGTTAATAGACACGAAAACAACATTTGTTTCCCTGAACATATCCAGCAGAACTTCTGGGTGACTCGTTGTATTGTCAATGAGCAGTAATTTTTTTAAATGAAACTCTCGTTTTGTGAAGTAGGTCTCAACAGTGGGCTTAAAATAGTAAACCATGTTGTAAACAGATAGGCTGTCATCCAAGCTGTATTGTTCAATTTATAGACAAAGACAGAGCCGATTTAGAATAATTCTTTAGGGTCCTAGCATTTTCAGAATGGTAAATAAATATTGGCTTCAACTTAATGTCACCATCAACTCTGAGATGTACTAACCCCTAACAGGAGAGTCAGGCTGTTCTTTGACACGTCAAAGCCAAGCATTGACTTCTCCATTCTCACTGTGAAAGTCTTAGATGGTATCTTCCTCCAACAGAAGGCTGTTTTGTCTACACTGAAAACCTGTTTTTTGTATAGCCACTTTCATCGATTATCTTAGCTAGGTCTTCTGGATGACTTGCTGCAGCTTCTGTGTCTGCATATTCTACTTCACTTTGCGTTATTATCTTATGAAGATGGCTTCTTTCCTTAAATCTCATGAGCCAACCTCTGCTATCTTTCAACTTTTCTTCTACAGCTTCCTCACCTCTCTCAGCCTTCATGGAATTAAAGAGAGTTATGGCCTTGTTCTGGATTAGGGTTTGGCTTAAATGAATTTTGCGGCTGTTCTGATCTTCTCTCCAGACCAATACAACTTTATATTACGATAAGGCTGTTTTGGTGTCTTATCATTTGTGTGTTGAATGGAGTATTACTTTTATTTCCTTCAAGAACCCTTTCTTTGCATCCATAACTTGGCTAACTATTTGGTGCAAGAAGCCTGGTTTTTGGCCTATCTCTGCTTTCCATATGCCTTTCTCACTAAATATAATAATTTCTAGCTTTTGATTTAAAGTGACAGATATGCAACCCTTCCTTTTACTTGAACCCTTAGAGGCCATTGTATGGTTAATACATGGCCTAATTTCAATATTGTGTCTGAGAATAGAGATGCCCGAGTAGAGGGAGAGAGATGGGAAATAGCCAGTCAGTGGTATAGTCAGAACACATGCAGCATTTACTAAGTTCATCATCTTACAAGGATGTGGTTAGTGGTGCTCCAAAACAATTACAATACAGACATCAAAGATTACTGAGCACAGATCACCAAGTAGATGTAATTATAATGAAAAAGTATGAAATATTGTAAGAATTACCAATATGTGACACAGAGACATGAAATGAGTACATGCTTTTGGAAAAATGTTCTCAATAGACTTGCTTAATGCAGGGTTGCCACAAACCTTCAATTTGTAAAAAAAAAAAAAAAAGAAAGAAAGAAAAAGAAAAAGCAATAATTGTGCAACACAGTAAAGCAGAGTGCCATAAAACATAAAACAAGGTTCCTATATTTTTATTTCTTCTAGGACTCAGGATAGTGCTTTTCAAAAAGTAGGGACATGATAAACATATTTTGTTGTAGTGTGTGTGTATGTAGTTTGTTTAAAATGTTATTTAGGAGTTGACAAAATTGCTGAATTTTCTTTTGGAAGTACAAGTTAAGAAAATTGAAATGTAAGATATAGCCAATTAAAAGTAGTATTGAAAGTTGAAGATGTGGCCGGGCATGGTGGCTAATGCCTGTGATCCCAGCACTTTGGGAGGCCGAGGCAGGTGAATCACAAGGTCAGGAGATCAAGACCATTCTGGCCAACATGCTGAAACCCTATCTCTACTAAAAATACAAAAAAATTAGCTGGACATGGTGGCGGGAGCCTGTAGTCCCAGCTACTTGGGAGGGGAAGGTGAGGCAGGAGAATAGCATGAAACTGTGGGGCGGAGCTTGCAGTGAGCCGAGATTGTGCCACTGTACTCCAGCCTGAGCGACAGAGCGAGACTCTGCCTCAAAAAAAAAAAAAAAAAAGTTGAAGATGCTAATCAAGTACCTTAGGAAACCAAACTAGAGTATCAGAAACATCATATGGTATTGAGAGATGACATATATAGGGATAAAACAAACTGTAAAGAGAAAATTAGAGTAAGTTTAGTAAAATTAAAACAATTAAGTGTTTTATTCGGATGAGAAGCCATATGACACAATAGTTAAAAGCACATTCAAAGGAATCAGAGACGTGGATTCAAACTGTTTGTTATTTAACTTGAAGTCATGGCTTACACTCATTTTCTCTGTGTGTAAAAGCATTGATCATATTTCCTACCTCATAGGTCTGTTAGAAAGAATCAAAGAAATAGCCTACTAAAATCTCGTATAGTGATTGTCACATTAATAAGTTTAGTAAATAATGCTTTTTTTTTTTCCAGAATAGGTTCTTACGTTCTGAATGCAATCTGAGGTTAATCATGAGAAAGAGCATTGTAACACACACGTATAGATGGAAAGAATTAGCTAACCCATGTTACAGTCAAAGTAGTATACAATACTGCCAGGGAAAAAGGTAAAATAAAGACATATACTGAGTAGAAAATGAAAAATTCACAGTATTCCAATTGTCAGGGTTTGGGATTGACACCTAAGTGAAAGTGTTGAAAGCTTCATCATTTAGGTCGTTTCAAACTCTATTCTACCACACTCAAGAAACCCTGTGGTCAAAATTCTTATGCTGTCTACTAGTTGCATAGTTCTTCCAACAGACCTGCTATTGACTTCCCTGTTTCCTTGCACAAAGCTGTTATTCACTTCTAGGAAAATCGGTGGCTCTGTGGAATTGGATAAGAATTTGGCCTACGGTGAGTGATTTGAATGAATGAATTTGGAACTGGCAAGAAAATACAAACATATGCCACATTTACTTGGTACATTCACGCTTCAAGAGAACTCAGGTAGCACATAAATTCGATGTAAAAAGACAGAGATTTTCAGTGAGAACCTATTACAAAGTCAGCCTAAATCTTCTTCATTTATTTTTGTCAGATCGAAAGAATAAGGCAAAACATAAATTCTTATTCATTGGAATGTACAAGGCTAGAGTCCCTTCTGATAAAGTCATATATGGCGCCTACTATTTACAATGCTGATGTCAGAGACAGAAGGGTCATGTTTTAGGCAAATTTAACATAAGTGGATTTATTAGTTGCTTTTAAGATACACTGGTTTTTAAAACCAGTCTTCGTTGGCCAGATTGATCTGGATACTGGCAAATTAAGTAGTCTTTGCTTTTTGTAGGCAAAATACAACCAAGGAATATGGTGGCCCACTTGTGTGCTGGCGGTAAGTTTGTGAGAATCTGAACCTGATCCTATATTCAATAGTAGACAAATTTCTTCTCTCAATATTATTACTCATGCAATTTTCAGTACCAGAGACATGGGGCCTTTGAAAAGGAAGAGATGTTACATTTTTTGACAGCTTTTCCCTTCTACTGACTGAAACAATAAAAATAAACATGAAGCTGTCGGAATGGCCTCTTCATATTATGTCATTTGCATGTGATTCCCTTTGCTTCTCTAGATAATTGAATTTATTCAGGCAATTTATTTTTTAAATGTGTAGTCTCTGTGAATGGAAACATCTTAACTAACGACAACCCTTTTATTTCCTCTTAATGAAATATATACATGTAAGTGTATACTTCTGTTAGAACCAAGGGAATAGAAGGGAAATAATGGAAAACCCAAAAATGTATAATTAATTAAAAAGATGAAGTGTGACTCTTGTAACCAAATATTCTGTCTTTGTGTTTACCCCCTGTCTATGTTCAAGGTCTCTAGGTGCTCAATAGGAGCTTTTTAATTATTTTTTCCTGTTTGATGTTGCAAAGTATAATGAATAGATAGCAAAGGACTTTTGTAAGGAGCCTCTAAATGTGAATCACCTCAAAGCTGGTAAGCATAGCAGTACCTGGTTGGTTCCCATCCTGAGACTCAGTCTTAGTACGTTTGAGACTTAAAGAAAGTGACTACTTAAAATGAGCTCCATTAGTCAAACAATGTAGCTTTAAAACATAAATAGAGCTTGTATTCTCTTGAAACTGGGAATATAAAGATTAAATACTTTTATTTTGGATCAGCATTTTTAACTTAAATGCAATTTTCGTTTTATATGTATATCTTCACCAAGTTTCTAAGACAAAGTAATTTCTTTATGGGGGTGAAAATACTGTCACCTGTAGTCACAACTCAATAAAGCACTAAACAGCAGTAGGATTCTGAAAAACATTTTTTTATATTGACAAATTTCATTTTCCCCCTTTATTCTAACATTTATGTGGCAAGAATTTTGGAGGCTGAACACACAGCACCAAGAACTCAGTGTTCTGAGAGCCCGTTCATTGTAAGTAAGGGAAAGTTGCTTCACTTTCTAATTTTATCCCTTAGTTTTACAATGATATCTTTTTGTCATGCGTTAGTGTTCCTGGAGTAACAAAAATCTTCTATTCTTACATTGTTGTTCTAGAACCTTCTCATCTTCCTCTTTCTCTCTCTGTTTGGCATGTTCTATAGGTACTCATTATTATTTCTAAGTTTGCAGGGGTTTTTTTGTTTTGTTTTGTTTTTACAAAATATCCTTTGTTTTTCAAAATCTAATTATAAATAACGATAAGCTTGCAAAAATGTACAGGGTAAACCCAAGTCACTGAAGGAGAAGGTGTTACTCTCTTATAACTGCCACTTTTAGGCATAGGTGAAGAGAGCTTGGCCATTTGCTCTTCTCCCTGTGGATACTCTCTAAGAGCTTATGACCTGAAGTGGATTTAATCATTCACTGGAAATAAATGCTTCATAGGTCATTATTTTACAGCCTTTATTTCTTCACCTGCCTTTTGTAGGCATATCTACCTTTAGATATTCCATATATAAATTTAAAGATCTCAATTAGCTCATCATTTGAATTTCCTGAGGGAGATTATATGGCATCTCTTAAAGTCCTGGGGTCAGAAACCAGGACTGATGCTCAAGTTATAAACTAATTTAGTTGAGCGGACTTATTAAAATGTACTAGACATACCAATTCTATTGAAAACATTATCTCTGTTTGCTAACCATTCTGTTTTTGTCCATACAGTAATCATTGTTTCAACTTCCCAAGCAAAAACCATGTTTATCTTTGACTCTTTTTTTCTTATTTTCAAGTTACTTAATCCTATCATTGCTTCCTTCAAATTGTCTCTAGGATTGGGAACATATTTTTAACATTTTTTTTTTAATTATTTTAGGTTTGGGGGTACATGTGAAGGTTTGTTATACAGGTAAACACATGTCATGGAGGTTTGTTGTATATATTATTACATCACCCAGGTATTATGCTCCATTCCCAATAGTTATCTTTTCTGCTCCTCTCCCTCCTCCCACCGTTTCCCCCCAAGAAGACCTCAGTGTCTGTTGTTTCTTTCTTTGTGTTCATAATCTCTTATCATTTAGCTTCTACTGGTAAGTGAGAACATGCAGAATTTGGTGTTCTGTTTCTGCTTCAGTTTGCTAAGAATGATAGCCTCCAGCTTCACTCATATTCCCTCAAAATACATGATCTCATTCTTTTTTATGGCTGCATAATATTCCATGGTGTATATGTACCACATGTTCTTTATCCAGTCTGTCACTGATGGGCATTTAGGTTAATTCCATGTCTTTTCTAGTGTGGACAGTGCTGCAATGAACATTCACATGCATGTTTCTGTAGAATGCTTTATATTCTTCTGTGTATAGGTAATAGGATTGCTGTAATAGGATTGCAGAGTCAAATGATAGTTCTGGCTTTAGCTCTTTGAGGAGCCACCATACTGCTTACCACAATGGTTGAACTAATTAACACTCCCACCAACAATGTATAAGGATTCCCTCTTCTCTTCAACTTCACCACACTTGTTACTTTTTGACTTTTTAATAATGACCAGTCTGACTGGTATGAGATGGTATTTCACTATGGTTTTTATTTGCATTTATCTAATGATCAATAGTATTGAGTTTTTTTTTTCATATCCTTGTTGGGTGCATGTACGTCTTCTTTTAAGAAGTGTCTGTTCATGTCCCTTGCCCACTTTTAAATAGGGCTGTTTGTTTTCCTCCTGTCAATTTAAGTTCCTTATAGATGCTGGATATTAGACCTTTGTCAGATGCATAGTTTGCAAATATTTTCTCCCATTCTGTAGGTTGTCTGTTTACTATGTTGATAGTTTTCTTAGCTCTGCAGAGGCTCTTAAGTTTAATTAGTGATTTATTATTATTATTATTATTTTGCCCTTCTCACAGGAAATTAGCATACATTGTAAAATCAAACAAACAGAAAACAACAAAGTGCATATATATGCACCTGCCTTGCATACACATACACACAGGCATATTAAATTACAAATTAAAATAACTCCCAGCTGGGCATGGTGGCTCACACCTGTAATCCCAGTACTTTGGGAGGCCAAGGTGAGCAGATCACCTGAGATCAGGAGTTCGAGACCAGTCTGGCCAATATGGTGAAACCCCGTCTCTAGTAAAAATACAAAATATTAGCCAGTTGTGGTGGGCACCTGTAATCACAGCTATTCAGGAGGAGAAGGCAGGAGAATTGCTTGAACCCAGGAGGCACAAATTGCAATGAGTCAAGATCGTGCCACTACACTCCAGTCTGGGCAACAGAGCAAGACTCCGCCTCAAAAAAAAAAAAAAAAAAAAAAAAACTCCCTAAGGACCCTGTCATCGATTATCACACATTGTGTATAGAGTATCTAACTATCTAAAAGTAGCTATTAGCCTTTTTCCATATGCCTTACACATTCCCGTCAATGTCCCTATAGAAGTAACTATCACTAGACTGTGGATGAAGAGAGAAGGGCAATGCACTCTGGAACGTGAACAAAAATAATTTGAATATATGCAGTATGGAAAAGCTCCTTGCTGAGTGTAACCTATTTTCCAAAATAGTTGATAATCACAGATGACAGATAGATATGATGGTTCTTTTCAACTTCCACTGCTACAATCTAGTGGAAGGCCTTTTATTGTCACATATGTGTCATGGTAACAGTTTCCTATTCAGTGGAGATCTTTACTTTCTCCTCTACCCAATTAATTCTACATACCACTGCTAGACTAATCTTCCTAACAAGCTACTTTAATAGAATCACTCACTATAGATCAACAATAGTTCTTCATCGCCTGCTAGGTCAAATGTAAACTACCCTACTTGACTTTCATGACCCTTCATGAAATGACTCTCCTATGTTAGTCTTCTATTTATTATTCTTCATTTCTTTTGGTTAAGCCGCTTCCTTCCCTGTAGCGTGTGTGTATATGCACTGTAAAATTTCCTGGGTGGTGCCTCCGGGAATGCTCTGTATCTTTTCCTCTTCACTTATTTCTTCTAGGCTTAAACTAAAAGACTCTCTATACATGAAGATTTAATAAATTAATAATTAACTCAATATGTATTAATGGAACATTAATAACGGCATAGTGTGTGTGGGAGTAATCAGACATGTTCCCTGCCTTCATGGTATAGAAAGTAAATTAAATGAACAATCCCAAAAGAGTGTGATTAGTACTGTGATAAGAAGTTTTCCATTTTTCTTTGATTTCCAGCATTCTCTCTTCTCTAAACGTCTTTTGCATGTATAATTTGCTACTCTAAAAATTAGTATTTATTATAGTTGTTATGATTACTAATTGTTTCAGGTGCATTTCAATGCCTCTAAAATTTAATTTTAAACTATTTGAAGAGAGAGAAAACCAGCTTTATTTTCGTATACCTTTGGCATTTCTTGCAGCACCTGAATCAGTTGAGGAAGCTTAATGATGACCACAGCAAGGAGTTTAGAATTGGATCTTAGGTTTAATTCTCCAATTTACCATTTCTTACTATTATTTGGGGTAAATTACTTTTAGAACTTTAATTTCATCATATGTTAAACAGCAATAACATTCTTCAGGGAATTTCTCCTAGAATTATTTTTTTAAAGTCCATAGAACGTTTGCAACGGTGCCTTTAAGAACTCCAAAATTGGTAGCTATAATTTTATTGAAACATTGGTAAATAAATAGATTTTGTGTATCTCATCAAAGGTACCTTTTATATCCTTTAAAACTATAAGATTGACTAAATCTATATGTAAGCATTGCTCATGTAAACTACATGAAAATAATCTTTGCAGAGAACCTAATATTTTACATTAAGAATGCCAGTATCTCAGTGATTGTGTGTGCTGTGGGATGGTCCTTATGGGCCCGCTAAAGTGGGTTCAGGAAGTTCTGCTTTATAGTGTGAATAAATAATTTGGCTAGTTGAGAAATTTTGTAAGAGACCGTGGACTGTTTAATACCTTACCATTACTTTTAGACTGATAACTGAAATTTGTGTTTCTTATTTCTCAACTCACTGCCTAATGTCAGTTCATGTTAAATGTTTCTTTCACCAAAAAAAAAGCTTCTTTTGCCCTAAACATAGTTCGCTATTGAGAGTCTTAATTAGTATAGAAAAATAGGTCTTTAGCACTTTTTTAAGGGGAAGACTAGTGTGGTGGCGTAACAGAGCGGATTGACTTTAGGCTATGAAATTAGCCTCATATAGTGAGAAGGCATATGTTTTACAGACTTTTTCTTTTATAATTCTCAGAGAAATTCCCTGAAGACTGTGTTTCAAGATGTTGCAGGAGCATAGCAGAGAGAAGCTAGCAAAAATGGAGAATTTGTACTTGATAATACCCTTCCTCATATTACTATTGTTGTTTCATATTTTTCCTGTAAAGGAATCTAAGGATTTATTTGCCAGGCAATCTAGTGGTGCTGTTGTCCTCAGAAAGAAAGAAAAAGCTTGATGTGCACATCTCAGAAACAGAAAAAGTTGAAATATGACATAGAAAGTAATTGGTGTCATGTATTTATGACAAACAATTCATTCCTCTTCATTTTTTTCAAACTTTCACTTTTAAAAGTTTTATTTAATAATGAGTAGTAATTGAACATCTTTTCTTTGATCTTTTCCCTGAGTTATCACTTTCAAGAGAACCATGACACTGTGAAATTTGAAAACTGAGTATGAAACAGAGGTAAAAGCCTACTAATGCTGTATGGCATTTTGTGGAATACCTTTTATTCCCTTATAAACAAAAGAAAAGTTTGTATTAGGTTATCTTTTAAAATGGACCACATTAAATACATTTTAAATTATTAAAAAAAAATGTTTCCCTGGATACAGTTTGATTTTGGCAGAAATAACTCTAAAAACTGCTTGTATGTGCATATTCTATTTTTGGCAGGGTGGGTGAAAGAAAGGGCTTTTCTCCTCCTAATATCTTTTTTCTTCACTTTTCTGGTAAAGGGCCTATTTTTTGCTTTATTCATTTTTGTATATTCTATGTTTTATTCATCTTTATAGGCTAATATGCCTGGAAGCACATTTATTTTAACAAACACTCATATAACTCTTGTAATATCTGTTGCCATTTTATGAATTTTATAGCTCATAACACATGTTATTAACTTACGTAATACCCTAGCTCATATAACTCATTACATTTTAACTTATAATCCTCTAACAACCCAGTGAGGTATTAAATGCTAATATTATCCCCATTTTGCAGATGAGAAAATTAAGGCATACAAGGATTGAATTGTATGATTTGTCCAAGGTCACACAGCTAGTGAATGATGGAGCCAGGATTTGAACCAAAGCTATTTGGCTTCAAATTCTGTGTGCTTAACCCATCTTTATGCTGCCCTGCAAGTTAGCGTTCAAAACATTTTGTTACATAATTGAAAGAGAAAATAGAGTGAATGAAGTAATATTTCCTTTTTAAAATGTTTATTTTTCATTACCGTTCAATTTTGGAGATCAATTATATACATATGTATTAATTTTCACTTATCCCATTTTCTAGATGAGGAAACAGATGTAGAGAGTTTAGACAGTTTGCCCTAGATTATAGAATTATGTATAACTGTATAATACAGATTATAAATAACAGAGCCTGTCCTTGACCCAAATATCCTGACTTCTGCCTCCAGTTTCTTAACAACTGCTTTATACTGCTTTGGTACCATTTTATTTTACTGCATGGGGGGACCACAATCTATTGTATTCATTACTGAAGACATAGTCAGTTTCCAGTTATAAGCAGTGCTAGCAAACATTTAGCTTCTTTACTGAGTGAATGCTCTGTGTAAAAAACTGCATTTATTGCTATGTGGAATAAAAATAAGTCATTTCCTCAATTTCCTATATTTACGCAACTCTATTACAAATTTTGGTACAGAATACAGATGAACATTTGAGAAATTCCTTGTATCTTATTTATTCCTTCAGACGCAGAGAGTGAATATTTAGTCAAGTTTACTAAAAACGACAATAAAAAGGTTCTAGAGATTTAGGAGAGTGACAGAAAAATTATATCTAATCAGTGGCTACTTACAATGAATGTTAAATTTATTACAGATGTTAAAAGGAAATGTTTTGATTTGTAGTCTCACTTTTGTTTAGACACATCTTGTGGTTGGTCTTCGCTCAGGGAAGAGATCATCAAATGTCTTAAAGTGTATTTGCTAGATGTTTAAACATAAGTAAGACATAGTGCACAAGTCATCTGCAGGAAGATAATGAGGCTGTCACAGCACAAAATGTTCTTTGTTTTTACAGGTTCTATTAGTTAATGTATTAGCAATTTTCTAAATGCCACTTTTGCTTATTAAGAGGTTTTGAGAGCACATGAAAACATACATTTTATTCTTGAATGCAGCATTTCTGAGATTATTAGCAAATGTGATTCTGAAGGAATATTTTCAAATACCCTGAAGGAACATTTGGGGGGAAAAAAAAACACGTTAGACACTTTTGCCCATGTAGCGTCTACATAAAAGTAAAGATATTTTTAAAACTGTTTATCCTATTCATAGCATCTCTTATTGATAATCACAAAATTTGCCCTTAACTTTCAGTTTCATTCACCAGAATTAAATTAGATGGTAAATATGATAGTGATTTATAAAACAAAATATAGTATTTTTATATTATAAATGAGATCTAATTATTAATAAATTTAAACTAAATGTTGGTGCATTTCTAAAAATAATCTATTTTTCCAATTCAATTTTGACACAAATCTTAGATTTCCTAATCTATATAGTTAGTAGGACATCAGGAAACATAAGCCTGTTTCAACAAATGCCAAAATGACTATTAAAAAATTAAAAGTCATTCTTCTACAATATGTGTTTTTTTATATATATATATTTATATACATATATATGTATAATTTTTGCATGTTTGCTGACTCTCCTCCATCCCCACTACCCTTCTTTTCCTCCCTGGAATATATTTTACCTTTTCTCACTCTTCTCAAATTCCTGTCCCATTACTTTAATGATGCCTTTCTTCCCCACTGCAGCTTTTAATAATTCTCCCCTTTCCTTCTCTGCCTCTCCTTCTCTCCT
Organism: Macaca thibetana thibetana; assembly: GCF_024542745.1. NCBI lineage: Eukaryota > Metazoa > Chordata > Mammalia > Primates > Cercopithecidae > Macaca > Macaca thibetana. Next base: position 23,952,007 of record NC_065588.1, on the reverse strand, counting down.
TAGCTCTTAACAGTTTTTTCTATGACAGTAGTTCTCAAACTTTAGTCTCACATGGAAGGCTTGTTAACTCAGATTTGGTTGGGCTCCACCTCCTGAACATCTGATTCAGGAAGTCTGGGGTGAGGCCTGAGAAAAGTGTTTAAAGTGTTCCCTGGTGATGCCAATGATATTATTTTGAGGACCACCGTTTGTGAATCATGTTTATAAAAATCACCTGTCACTATGCTATCATTCTTTATTGTTGTTTAGTACCATTTGAATGCAATTTTTGAAGAACACACTTTTAAATATTTATTTAGTTTCCTAATTAGTAATTAAACATAAGCCTAAACTAACATTTCATCTCAATGCTTGGCAAAGAAATGCAAAACCAAGTTAGACTTCTGCTGAATTTCCATCCTGTTGAATAGCAATCTTTAAAAGAGTCTATATTTTTAGGCTTTGAAAAAAACATTAAAGAGTTCTCACTTCTGTTTGCACTGTCCCAAAATACATAAGAAATGTTTGAAATACGGGCTGGATTATATTTTTGAAGTGTAATGGGGCCATTTTTATAAAATGATAATCTTTTTGCCTGAACTGGATGAGGACCGTTACTGTCTAGAATATTCCGTCTACCCCAAGAGTGTGCGACGTCTGCATTAAAGACACAAATTAATATGTAAAGTTTCTCCAATGTTCTTTGAAAGTTAGAAAAAATTAGAACTCATTAGTTCAGGAAATTAGAGCTTTCCTTAGCTCATAGAGAAAAAAGGATGCAGATGCCTATTTAAGTATTTTAGAATTTCTACCCATTTTTAATATTGTGGTGAATAAATGTTTCTAAGGATTCAGAATACTAATTTTCAGAGAATTTCAATCATATAATAATACTGAATATATAAAATATAAACATTCCTTAAAAACTGACTTGGCTGTTAACTTGCTTGTAAGCGGTCTAGATTAGGCCAGTGCATACCAGCCTAGCCACTGATCATCACACTTCTTTAGAGAACTTTAAAAAATGCGCATATGTAGCTTCCTGACCCCATCCCAAGATAGATTCGAGGCCCACTTATCTAAAATCTATAATCGTAAGTAGTGTACCCTGTAGTTGTTTAGGCACTAAGGATTCCTGATGTTGTAAGTGCTGATCTGGAAGTTTTACAAAGGTATTATCAGTGGCTTTTTCAAATATACAGGGATGACCAGTTGTGATAAGCTGTCTCTCTAGGTGACCTACTGAAATAGGCCAAACAAAAGTACTTCTGTTATTTTTCACTTTTTGAACTACTGGACCTAAGTACAATTAGCTATTTTTCAGACAAAAATTAAGGAAAGGTTTTAAATTGGATGACTTCATCCATAATCATTATTATAACAAACACTCTTCAGAGGTCTGTCTGTAAGTGCTGACTTTTATTCTGTAGTTATTGGGAACCGACAATATCTTGCTCCCAGAGTACTGACTTTGATCATCTTAACCAGAGAAAATTTCTTAGTGTTCTCTATTGAGTTTTGTAAACTTGGTTTTGCCTCAATGTATCTCTTTTATATTTACAACTCATTTTTAGGAATATTAATATTGGAAAATTGAGCTGATCAAACTTGCTGTCAAAATTGCAGAATTCATTTGTAAAAGTCAGCAATTCTGTCTTGCATTTCAGATTTCTGTGTGTATTATCACAAGATGATTACTGAATAAGAAAACAATCATTGCCGTATTTATTACTCTTTAAAGAATAACTAAAATATGTATCTCTTTCCAAATGCTTATCTTTGGAGCAGTAAAATTTTAAGATATTAACATATATACCTGAAATAAACTTTTATCTCGATAAAAGATAAACATCTTGATAAAAGATGAATAAACTTTTATCTTGATAAAAGATAAACATTTATCTTGATAAAAGATACACTTTAATCTTGATAAGGTTTTTTTTTGTTTCTTGTTTTTTTGCAGGCAACTGGTTTTTTAAAACCACCTAATTGTCTATATTGATGAGCTTATATTATTTTTCTGGGAAGGTATACATTTAGGTCAGGTATACATTCCTTAACCTGGAATCCATGGTTCATAAGAGTTCATAGCGAATTTCCTGGAGGAGGTTCATAACTGGAACTATGAACATATAAAGTTAACTCTGTAAAACTTTATGAAATTATGTGTGCAATCACATGAGTGTGTGTTTATGCATGTGCATATGTGTTTAAAATAGCATTTATAGCTATCTTCAAGGGATCAGTAGTCCCAAAGGAGTAAGTGTGGTTTAGGGTTTCATGCAGACATTTTATGAAAAATTATTTTAATCAAGATAACTCGAAAAATAATTGGAAGAGCTCTTTAGACAATGGTTACATTTTTTCTATAACTAAATTCAATTTGGTAACTCCTAATTTGGCAGAAGAGATTACAAGTAGTGAAATTTAGTTTCAACATTTGAAATAAGGTATATTTTTATCCTCTTTTGATGGAATTTAAGGAACAGTCAAATATTATAGCTTTTAAGATATTTTTTGAAGTTTTGTTTTACCTAGTCCTGGTGATTTCTTCTTCTTCTTCTTCTTTTTTTTTTTTTTTTTTTTGGGTAAACGGAGTCTAGCTCTATTGCCAGGCTGGAGTGCAGTGGCGCGATCTTGGCTCTCTGCAATCTCCGCCTTGTGGGTTCCAGCGATTCCCCTGCCTCAGTGTCCAGAGTAGCTGGGATTACAGGCATGTGCCACCATGCCCAGCTAATTTTTGTATTTATAGTAGAGATGGGGTTTCACCATGTTGGCCAGGGTGGTCTCGATCTCTTGACCTTGTGATCTGCCCACCTTGGTCTCCCAAAGTGCTGGGATTACAGGTGTGAGCTACCATGCCCAGCAATCCTGGTAATATTTTATAAATCACGACCCGCTGCTGGAAGAGGAACATGACTGTATCAAAACTTATTGAGCACCAAAGCATCCTCTCTGTGTATCTGTAGTTCATCTTATGCTATCTCTGTACAGTACCCAAATTACTGGACATGCATTCATGAGAATCTAATTGATGATAGTCCAGATCTTCTGTACTAGCTTTTTTCTAAATTCAAAACTTAATTTTACTGGAAAGAATGCTGGAGATGCTCACAAATTTTATAAAGATAGTTACAAAAACAGACTACTGAGTACCATTACTCTGATTAGTCATGTAGAAATATAAATCTATATATTTGGTTTAAATAATTCTTTAAACATTAAAATTTATTTTAAAAAATATGATATAAACCAGTGGATATTTGGATGGACAGAGCTTTATAAGTCTAGAATGTGGTTGATTTAATTAACTTAAACACATATAGCTCATTTGTTTTCTTTAGGGCTTGAACGTATTGCAGTGGAAACCTCTCATTTTCATACTTATTAAAAAGACAAATGTCTTGTTCACCCATAACATTGATAGATACAAACATAGATGAAAGAGGTATAATAACATTGATTTCTAAATCCAAGTATGCTATAAGCTACTTTGTCCATAAGGGCTTTGTCCATGAGAGCTCTGGAGCCCAATAGGTTGGGGCTGATTTTTCACGCTACCTTTTGGCAGTCATGTGACTTTCAGCATATACTGTGCTTCAGTCTCTCCGCCTCAGTTTATCCAGCTATGAAATGGAAATTATAATTAGGCTTGCCATGAGAATTGAGTTAATACATGTAAAGCACTTTAAGCCGTGCCTAACACAAAGTATTCAATACATATTTGCTATCATTCTTATCAATTACTGTCTGATAGATTGGAATATTAATGTAATGTTTCTAAGCATGAGCTTAATTTCAGTTTATAAGGCCAAGAAGTAAGCATAATAATATGTTTCTTAAGGCCAGAAGTCAAGGATGAAATGTCATTTGAATAATAAAAGAAACACATGCATCTGGTTATTTCATATAATCTCTTCTTTTATAAAATGAGTTAATTCTTCTTAATTATCTCATCATGTAAATTAGAGTTTAAATATTAAGGTGGAAATAATATTTCTTTCAACGTCTTCATAGCAATATTCTGTCTTTAAAATGAATTAACAAGAATTCAGTTTTAAAAAGATATTTTAATGAGAATACATATGTTAGGCAGACTCTTTTTCTATTGGTTGCAAAGATAACAAAAGGGGTAAGATTAAGCAAACCTTGTTCAAAAATAACAAAGGAAGATTATCAACTTTATTCTGAACATTGAGAAACCTCTTTTATGATTAGACTTTAGAGGTCGTATATCACAGTTCTGGGAACTTGTTTGCGAAGTACTGGTATGCCCTTAGAATTCACAAAACTTGATTAAATAGATATTGCTGGTCTGGACCACTTATGCCTATGTTAGCTGGTTCTCTTGATTTCACCTGCCAGCAAAGTGAAGTGAAACATGGAATCATTACTTCACGTATGACAAATGCAATCCCAGGGAAGGAGCTCTGAAAAAGATAGGATTTCCTTGACTGTAGACTGTGCTACCACTCCTTAACAAGCTATTCACCATGCAAATGAACAATGGAGTCCCACGCTCAAACAGCTGTTAACTACATAAAACTGTTAAGGAGATTAACAGTGCCAGAGGCTGAAATGTAATCAGGCAGGTGAAATACTGATAAGATAAATATTCCTGTGTGAAATAGCAATAATGTTTAATTAATTTATTTTTATACCGCTGCAGCAACTGAGCTTAGAATACTTGTGAAATATACTAAACTTTAAAACATACATTTTTTTTCTTCTTTGAAAGGTGTAGAAAGTTAGAGGTATGCAAAATGGGATACCTTATCTGGATATTTTTTGACATTTTTGATATTTTGATAGACTTGATTTCATTGTAATGTTCAATTATGACAATTAAAGGTCAGCTCCCCAATTATTGTTTCTAAAGTTTGTCATCATATAATGTGAAAGCAGAGTACAGATAGAGAAAGGTTCAAAGTGAAGCTAACATTGGGATGTTTCTGCTTTTGGTCCTGGAAAGAAATGAGAAGAAAGATCTGTGGAAAATTAGTACAGATGTTTTGCAATATTCTGGTTTGCACATGAAACTAAGCTAATGTGTGTTATGGGCCATTCATAAAAACATTCCTATTAATTTACTGAATGAATTTGTGATTGCTCTTTTTAGGGGTGTGTATGTGTATGTGTGTGTTTATGTGTTTGTATATATATGTAGGTTTTAATAATGCCAGAAGTGTACTTTCACTTAACCTGTAGGAGCTTGTAATTGTTACATTTTGTACATTGATTTCTAAATCCAAGTGTGTTATAAGCTACTTTGTCCATAAAATATTCACTCAAGGCATAGTGCTAGTCAGAGGCATATTCTGTAATGTTTGTGAGAAATGAAAGCCATTTGAGATTTAGAATTATAATTTGGAAGATTCTGTTGCGCATTTTTTTTTGCCTTCCCCAAATGCCTCAGCCACATGCAACAAACTGATGTTTGTAGCATAGCCTGTTGTCCCTGTACTCACTAATATCTGCTAACAGCAAAAAAAAAAAAAAAAAAAAAAAAAAAAAAAAAAAAAAATCATATTAACAGATTATGTTTGTGTTGACATCTCTATTTTTAATCTATTTTTTTAAAATTACACTGATGGTTTTTTAACCAAGTATGTTAGCATATTTTTAAGCTAGTCAAAAATATTGCATTAACCTTAAAATCATTGCGTATCAATCAGTGTGATTTGTTACTTTTTGGAAGTCAACAGATTGTATTAATGTGTCTTAAATAGGTAGAGAAGAAATGTGCAAACAGGTATAAACTAATATCCTGAATATTAAATAAGCACACATTCAAATATATTTTAATGCAAACTTTTAATGTTGCAGAATTAAGAAATATTTCTGTTGCAGAATTAAGAAATAGGGTGAGACTCAAATATCTTAGGATACAGCTTTATGTTTAAGATGTCTGTTTTGTGGAAGGTAAAGGATTATGGAAGTAAGAGACTATACAAGGAAAATCTTTAGGAAAATTAATTTTTCTTTATCATTTAATTATCACTCCTCCTGATAATTTCTAAAACATCAACTTAGTATCTTTTATACAAAATATTCCCCAAATATTATACAAATTACCAGAGTTGTGCTAGAATATGTGAGAAAATGATGACAATAGACTATAAAAAGATATTTACATTTTAGAACCGTACAATAAATTATTTTCATTCGCATACTCACGTGATTATGAAGAAGCAAACACTGCAACAGACCTTATTTTATAGGGCAAATGAGGATTAAAATACAAAATAGCAAAGAGTATTGACAGAAACTGTGCTTCATATAGCAAATGAAATTGAAAATGTCTTCAGCATTGGCAAAATTGAACTTGGAATATTCTTGTCTGATGTCAAATAACCCATGTGATGGATGCTTTCTTAAAAGTAGGAGAGGGAGGTAGAAAATTAAAACTTTAATTAGAGTATTTATCAAGAAGAGGCAGCTACTGAAAATGAAAATAAATTGTGTGTAATGATATTTGTTTAAATATTACAAAGTCAGGAAGTTTAACACAAATGATCACTACATTTAATACCCATAGGAAAATCTGAGACTCTCAAACAAAAGCAGGAAAATAAACAAATCTAATAATATAGGCTTCATATAAGACTATATTGTCATTTATACTCAGTTTAAAGGAGAGAATCTCCAAATTTTGATTTCTCCTTTGAACAGATCTTTGACTTACTCTAGTCCTACCATGCAAACTTATTTATTCTTTTTTGAAGTTTCTTTGTTTTTCTGCCTCTTGCAGCGTGACATTTCACTTTTCAATCTTTCAGCTGAATAAGCCATATAACCAATTTTTTTTTAAGTTTCTGAATTTTAAACAATTATTTGTCCTTTTGCTTTCTCTTTCAGGAAGTTGATGGCAATAAAGTTATGTCTTCATTTGCCCCACACAACTCATCTACCTCACCTCAGAAGGCAGAAGAAGGTGGGCGACAGAGTGGCGAGTCCTTGTCTAGTACGGCCCTGGGAACTCCTGAACGGCGCAAGGGCAGTTTAGCTGATGTTGTTGACACCTTGAAGCAGAGGAAAATGGAAGAGCTCATCAAAAACGAGCCGGAAGGTAAAGGCTGGAAAAGAAAACAAAGTTGGTGCTGTGTCCTGATTTTAATACTTTGATTTTAGCTTCTTGATTTGTTTTTTGATTTATACTCTTAAAGTTAAGTTGGACAAAATGGAAACTTATGGCTATGAAGATGGTTGGTATATTTTTTTCAGAAACACTTAGGCCTGTCTATCTCAATTTTTTAAATCATTAATTTATGTTGTGATGTTATTTTCACATATGAGTAAATTAGTTGAGTGAAAATGATTCAAGAATAGAATGTGGCAGCAGAGCCGGGAATAGTAACCTACTTGTCAAATATCTGCAGTCTAGTTTGTTTCTCTCCATTTTTTTCCCCTTGTAGATTAATGTAGAATTTCACTACATTTCATAACCTTTATACATTAATAATCTTATCCTACCTGTTTCCTGTATAGTCAAAAATTAATATGGTTAGGACTATTATGTATTTACATATTAGAGATACTTTAACTTTTAGAAATGCTTAAGTTCCTATTTGTTCAACTTCCAGAAAGTCTTTCTTTTAAGATTTTATCCTCTAAATCTCTTCAATAGTTCCTGATAGGAGCCTTCAGGTAATATGCAAATGGACTAATCTTAAAATTAAAGCAAACAAGCCAATAAGATAACTGTTGCAAATTGTACAAACTTGTGCATAATTGACAATCATCCTTTATGTTACACATGCTTACTAACGCCTATTGAAACCTCTCTCCATCCTAAGCATGAGTACCATATTGCACACAAGAACATGCCTCCTGTTTCAATCAGATGGACATTTAAAACAAACAATGATGTGCAGACACACTTTATAACAAAAATACACTGCATGTATACTGTGTAACAATAAGTTGGGCTCATTGCTAGTCTGTTAGGACACTGGTAAATTATGAGGATACCTGACACAAAATTATGTTAACCTGTGTATGTGGCAGTCATGTGACAATTAAATATTCTGGTTCCCTACCAAATGCATAGCTGGGATCTGGATTTTGGTTAAAATTTATGCAGTTCTCATTATCTGAGAATTGGAAAGAATTTTAAAGATATTCTTGTCAGCCAAAGATTTTGGATATTTTGTTACATGTCCTCCCATTCTCATGGAGATAAAAATGGAGTGTTGAGGGGGATCCAGACAACCTTATGTTTTTAAAATGGTGGATTGTTTCCTTATATTAAAAGTAATACAGTTTTATAATAATTATTTTTTAAAAGTAAAACATTATAAGGAAGAAAATTAAAATCACCTGAAGTCGTAGCTATTCCTGTGTGAAATAGCAATAATGTTTAATTATTTTTATACTGCTTCAGCAACTCAGTTTAGAATACTTGTGAAATATGCTAAACTTAAAAAAAAAATTTTCCTCCTCTTTGAAAGATGTAGGAAGTTAGAGACATGCAAAATGGGATATCTTATCTGATTTTTTTGATATTTTTGATATTTTAATAGACTTGATTACATCGTAAATTTTTGCATGAAGTCATAGCTGCAGGTGATTTTTATTTACTTCCTCATAATGTTAATATGAGGTTAATAGGATTCCTATCCTTAGGATGTATTTTTTAGTGTTTATTTTTATGTATTCTGCTAATTTTTTATGATTAGCTTTATGCAGATGGTCCCCAACTTACCATGGATCCACTTACGATTTATCAACTTTAAGATGGGGCAAAAGCAATACGCATTCAGTAAAACCACACTTCAAATTTTGAATTTTGATATTTTCGTGTATGCAGTAGGATACTCTGTCTCATTGCTGGGCAGCGGCAGGGAGCCATAGCTCCCAGTCAGCCACAAATCAAGAGGGTAAACAATGATACTCCACAGTACGTTGTGTTGCCAGATGATTTTTGCCCTATGGTGGGGTAACAACATATGTGTTCTGGGCAAGTTTAAGGTAGGCAAGGCTAAATTATGATGTTCAATAGGTTAGCTGAATTAAATGCATTTTTGACTTAATGGTAATTTCAACTTACAAAGTGTTTAAGGACATAATCCTATCATAAGTCTAAGAGTATCTGTACTTTTAAAGTATTGTGCTTCCTATTTCATTTAGAATTATAGTATGAGTATATCTTCTGCCAAGTAATATACTTTAAAAAGAAATAACTGCCAAGACTGGTAACGGTGGCTCATGCCTATAATCCCAGCACTTTAGGAGGCCAAGGCAGGTGGATCACCTAAGGTCAGGAGTTCGAGACCATCCTGGCCAACATGGTGAAACCCCAATACAAAAATTAGCCAGGTGTGGTGGTGTGCACCTATAGTCCCAGCTACTCAGGAGGCCAAGGCAGGACAATAGCTTGAATCTGGGAGGGGGAGGTTACAGTGAGCCAAGACTGGGCCACTGCACTCCAGCCTGGGCAACAGAGTGAGACTCTGTCTCAAAAAAAAAAAAAAAAAAAGAAATGACTTTCAAATATTCTAAAGTATGACCATGATTTACCATTATAATTCATACATTCATTTTATTTTTAAAAAACTGTTTTAAATTTACAGAAAAGTTAAGCAGATAGTAGGAGTTCCCATGTATTCCATCCTTATACACAGTCTCCTCTCTTATTAACATCTTACATTAGTATGGTATATTTGTTAAAATAACGAACCAACATTGATACATTATTATTGACTAAAGTCCAGAGTTGATTTAAACTTCTTTAGTTTTTACCAAGTGTGCTTTTTCTGTTTTAAGATACCATCAAGGGTAACACATTATATTTAGCTGTCATGTCTTCTTAGGCTCTTTTTGGCTGTAGACAGCTTCTCAGAATGTCCTTGTTTTCAATGACCTTCAGAGTTTTGAGGAGTGCTGTTCAGATACATTGCAGGACATCTCTCTATTGGAATTTGTCTGATGTTTGTCTCAATCAGATGAGATTTGGAGTTTTGGGAGAAAGACCACAGAAGTGAAATACCATATTTGTCATCTCATATCAGTTACATACTTTCTATGTAATTAAGAAATTAAGAAATTAAGGTGTTGACCTTGTTCATTGGCTGAAGTAGTGTTTTGCAAGTTTCTCCATTGTAAACTCGCTCTCTGTCCCCTTTCTACACCATACTCTTTGGAGGGCAGGAGCTCTGTGTAAGCCACACTTAAGGAATAGGGAGTTGTGTTACTAGAGCCGGAGTGTCTACATAATTTATTTGGATTTTTCTACATGGGAGATTTATCTCTTCTCTACCATTTATTATTTCATTCAATCATTTTTTACATCAGTATGGATTCACGAATATTATGTTATATTTTGTGTGTCATTTTTACGTACCACCATTGTGGTTGTGATAATGATTATTATTAGTTTAGCACTTCTTTTCTTTCTGACACTGTTAAGATACTGGGGGCTTATTTTGTATATTTCTTGCTCCAGTGCTAGAACCATCCATATCTCTAAGAAGCTCTGGCTCCTTTTATTGGAGAATATTAGAATGCAAGATCTGGATGCTGGGTATACTCCTTGCTTCTGATGTATCATTTCTTTTAGGGCCTCTAAGCGGACAGAGCAATGAAAATATATGTGTGTATGTTAACCTATGTATGTATACGTTTATAAATATTTCCATGTTTGTCTATATTAAGCTGAACGTGAGTTCTTACTAATGTCTCTAACTTGAATCTGTTTCTGCATGGATTATTGAAGCTTCATGTCTTGTTGATCTGTACATTTCCACCCAAACAGTGAGAAATATGGCTCCTACTAACCACCACTCATTTATATAATTGTTTACTTCTAGTATACATGTAGAAGAGTATCAGAATAATTAACTGCTACTACCATAGGAAATATCTTTGTCAACTAGGGTACAGTGTATGGGTCCTTTTGCTTTTAGTCTTACAGATTCCATTCATTTCCAAAGTTACTAAGGTAACTTACTTTTCCCCCACCCCATTCAGTGAAATTGTTTCATATATTTTTAATACAGTTAAATTAGTTCTGTATTCTTTACTGGTGTCCCTCATACTCCTCAATGATATTTTTAAATTTATTTATGTTAAGGTTCACTTATTATGTTGTATTATACATTTATATGTACAAATGCATAGAAATGTGCAATGTATAATGCAGTATGCATTGACAAATGCATATTGTCACTTATTTAGCACTGACAGTATCATGTAGAATAGCCTTCACTACTCCAAACTATCCTATGTTTCACCTATTCATCCCTCTTTTCTTCCCCAGAATCCCAAGTAATCACTGATCTTTTTACTATGTATAGTTTTCCCTTTCCTAGAAAATCATATAATCAGAATAATACAGCATGGGGACTTTTCAGACTGGCTCTGTCACTCAGTAATTTAAGGTTCTTCCACAGCTGTTTGTAGCTTGATAGCTCATTTCTTTTTATCAGTGAACAATATTCCATTGTATGAATATACCACTATTTTATAAATACTTTTTGCCTATCAAAGCACATATTGGTTGCTTCTGGCTTTTGGTTATTATGAATAAAGCTTCTATTCATACTCACATGCAGTTTTTTATGTGGACATAAGTTTTCAACCAAATTGGGGAAATACCTAGGAATATGAATGCTGGAATTTCTGAGAACATTATATTGTAGCCTTGGGAGAAACTGCCAGACTATCTTACAAAGTGGCTGTAAGATTTTGCATTCCCACCAGGAATGAATGTTAAGTTTCTGTTGTTCTACATTCTCATCAGAATTTGATATTGTCCATTTATTTTATTCATTCAAATAAGTGTATAATGGTATCTCTCATTGTTTTAATTTGTAGTCCTCTAATTTTAAGCAATGTTCAGCATCTTTTTGTGTGCTTATATGCCTTCGATGAGGTGGCCGGTTAGATCTTTTGTGCATTTATTAACTGAATCATTTTCTTGTCAATGAGTTTTTTGAGTTCTGAGTATATTTTATATACAAGTTCTTTGTCAGAAATGTGTTTTGCAAATATTTCTACCAGTCTGCAGCTTGTGTTTGCATTGTCTTAACATTGTCTTTTGAGGAATAAACATTTTAATTTTAATAAAATCTAATTATTAATTGTTTTCCATGGATTATGCTTTTGATGTCTGTAAGTAATCATCACGTAATCCAGGGTAACTTAGATTTTCTCCTATCTTGTCTCTTGAAGTTGTATAGTTTTTCATTTTGCAGTTTAGGTCTATGATCCCTTTTGAGTTAAATTTTGTAAAAGGTAGTTCCGTGCCTGCATTCATTCGGTTTTTCTGTTCGTTTGTTTTTGTTTTTGCTTTTTTTTTGCATATAGAAGTCCAATTTATTCCAAGACCATTTGTTGAAAAGACCATTATTTCTTCATTGACTTGCCTTTTTCCTTGCCAAAGATCAATTGAACGTATTTGTGTGGATCTATTTCTGCCCTCTGTATTTTGTTCCATTGATCAGTTGGTCTGTTCTCTTGCCAGTATCATCCTGTCATGATTACCATAGCTTGATAATAAGTCTTGAAGTTGGATAGTGTCAGCCCTCCAACTTTCTTCTTTTTCTTCAATATTGTGTTGGTATCCTCAGTCTGTTACCTTTTCTTGTAGACTTTAGAATCAATTTGTTGATATCCACAAAATAACTTACTTGAATTGTATTGAGATCGTGTTATACCTGTAGATTATGTTGGGAATAATTGACACCTTAAAAATACCAAGTTATCATATTTATGAACATAAAATCTCTCTCTATTTATGAAGATCTTTAATGATGCCTATTGAGTTTCATAGTTTTCCACATATAGATCTTAAACATTCTTTGTTACATTTATACCTATTTCTTTTTTGATAGAAAAATTTAAATGTAAATATAAATTATATTCTTTTTAATTTTATATTTCAATTGTTTGTTGCTGAAATATGGGACATTAACTGTAGTATATTGCCCTTGCATCCTTTGGCCTGTCAGGACTCACTATTAGCTCTAGTGGTTTTTACTGATTCCTTGAAATTTTCTACATAGACAATCTTGTTATCTGCAAACAAAGACAATTGTATTTATTCCTTTTCAAGATGTGAACTTTATTTTATTTTTTTTGTCTTCTTGCATTAGCTAAGAGTTCCAGTACAATGTTGAGTAAGTAAGAGTAGTAAGAGGGGACATCCTTGCCTTGTTCTTGATTATAAGGGGGAAAGCATCTAATTCTCACCATTAAGTATGATGTTAGCTGTGGGATTTTTGTAATTTTTTTTTTACCAAGTTGAGAAGGCCCCACTCTATTCCTAGTTTGCTGAGAGTTTTTATTATAAGTATTTGTTAGAATTTGTCAAATGTTTCTTCTGTATCTATTGATATGATATATGCTTATTTTTCACTATACCATTGATGTGATACGCTTTTCAAATGTTGAACCAGACTTTGCAAACTTGGAATAAATCCTACTAGATTATAATTTATAATTATTTTTATATATTGTTGGATTTGATCAGTTAATATTTTATTAAGGATTTTTACATCTATGTTTATGAGATACAACATTACATTTTATGTAATGTCTTTATCTGTTTTTAGTTGCTAATGCTGGCTTCATAGAATGAGTTAGCAAGTGGTTCCCTCTCATGTTAATTTTTAATTTTCATTTGAGGTGCCTTCAGAGTTCAGGGCTGAGGTCTACCAAGAACCAGCTTTGTGATAGTATGTGTTGTATTTTAAAAGTAGCTTTTGGGGGTTTAGCTTTAGATGATGTTCTCTATGGAAATTTGGTATATGGCCTTGGTATTCCCCCACTGTATCATATTGACTTCTAAGTGGATACGTAGACACTTAATTTGGAAGTGTATGACATGCCAAGCCCAGTGAGTAAGTCCCAAGAGAAAAGAGTGCAGGAGATAGATACCTCCCCCACCTACTTTTCTTAGCAGGAGACATTAAGAAGTACTGGGGGCCAGGCGCAGTGGCTCACATCTGTAATCCCAGCACTCTAAGAGGCCGAGGTGGGCGGATCACCTGATGCTCAAGTGATGCTCAGGATCACCTGAGGTCAGGAGTTTGAGACCAGCCTGGCCAATGTGGTAAAATCCTGTCTCTACTAAAAATACAAAAAAAAAAAAAAAAAAAAAAAAAAAAATATATATATATATATATATATATATATATATATATAGCTGGGCATGGTGTTGGGCACCTGTAATCCCAGCTGCTTGGGAGGCTGAGGTAGGAGAATCGCTTGAACCACGGAGGGGGAGGTTGCAGCGAGCCAAGATCGTGCCACTGCTCTCCAGCCTGGGCAACAAAGCAAGACTCCGTCTCAAAAAAAAAAAAAAAAAAAAAAAAAAAAAAAAACTACTGGGAATTAGAAAAGGGTAATATCAAGTAAGAATAACTTGGGTATAAAAGAAGAAATAGAGCAATAGAGCATCCATAGCAGGAAGGGTAGACACAAACAAACGTCACTATTGTATCTGAACATGAGAATGTTTTTATTATTTTATTTCCTACAACAATGTACCTTTTGTACTTTCCTCTCTACAAATATGTTAAAAGCTGAGCTGAGGAGTGACTTGGTAAATAAAGACAAAGAGAAAATACAGAGGTAATATTTATGAAAGATTGGAATATAAATTGCAAAAAGCAAGCATCTAAAAGTGTTAGTTTCAGAAAGGTAATTTTAGCATAAACATAGAACCACTAAGATGCATTTATGTTTACATACACAAGATTCTTTGACGTGTACTTTGAATATACAAAACTATAAATAGACTCAATTTTACTGAGAATTTGCTATGACAAGAATGTTTATTTAATAACTGCGATGATGGGAGAGATGCATCAAGGAGTAATTTATGTATTTGAGTAAGGCAATGATCTAATCATCAAAAAAAGAGACAGTAACAAAGCAAAAATTGTATCATAAAAAAGAATAGTAGAATGTTGACAGAATTTTGTTTTTTTAAATTACAAAGAAAGAAGAATGGGTATTTATATTTAATATAATATATAATATAAACATATATTATATATTATAAATATAAATATATGTTATATATTACATATAAATATAAATATATATAATATAAATATATTTATAAATATATATTATGTATATTATATATATATGGAGATGTATACGCCTCTTCCAACAACTGGAAAGCTACATTGACTTAAATGACTTCATTAATCAAAGGGTATGATTTGACCTGAGAATAGTCACCAAAACCTTACGTCATCTGAGCATCAGGACAATGACACGACGTACAGCACAAATGTTCCAAAGCTGTGAGATGCACCATAGTATCAGAAAGAATAAAATACTTACGAGTAAATTTAACAAAATAACTAAAAAACGTATACTCTAAAAACTACCAAATATTTTCATAGCTCTGTAATGGGAACAACATCATGACGATGAGGGAAGCAAAGGTAGAGTGAATGTAACTAAATGTTAAGCTCACAAATATATGCCGCAGAAAAATCTTTTCTTCCCTCAAGCTATTTTTTCCATTGTTTTTCAAAGGCCATTAAAATGAACAGCAGGTTGTGATGAAAATTTCATTAAGCCCCAGCTAAATCATTATGAGGGTGCCATATTCATGTCTTTGCTTCCTTTCATCGAGGGGGGGAAGCAGATTTCAATAGAAAGTCCGTATTATTTCCGACCTTACCCCTGCCAACAGCAAACTAACACAAATTCAGAAGTTAGAAAAGAATAGTGTGCCATACAAAAGGAGGCCACTGAGGTGAAATGGTTACAAAGAAAATTAGATTTGCATATGGGTTGAAGAAAAGACAGCTCTCTTTTATTTTAGCCAGCCTATTTTTCAAGAGATTAATTAAAATATTTTGCAACTTATAAATAGGAGAATAATATATTGATATATTTGGTTTGCATCTTTTTTTTCTATCAGAAATTTTCCCTGTCATTACACAAAAAGCTCTGATTCTTATTTATTCTTATTTATCCAGTGTCACTTTAACTGACTGGAATGCTAAAGTGCATAGTATATTCATGGTTTTAAATATCTGGCCTATGTTACATAGTTACTTTATATTTTGTAATAACTACGGTCTATCAGTTGGTCTTCAGCTATTAAACCTAACAGTTAAGAGTGATAATGAAATTTAATATGACATTATATGACACATAAAATCTATAATTCCTGTATCAAGACATTGAATAAATAATTACGTATTGAAGGGAAATGCATAAAACATATAAATTGCTATATATAAATATATAAATTGTTACCATGTATTAAGTGTATATTATGTGTTAACTACAATATTAAGTAATTTATGTAAAATGCTTCCTTCAGTCTTGATGAAAACCGTGTAACCAGGGCTCCTGTGCATAGCCATTCCAGTTTCAGGGATAATAGGAATCAATATCCTGATTCCTATTATCTCCGTTTCCAGATGAGGCAACTGATAATTAAATATGTTTTAAAGTGACCAAGTCAGGGTCACTTTTCAGCCTAAAGTCAACCTTAGACTAGAATCTATGCCCTTAACCAATACTTACTGCTGTTCCTTCCAATGAGAGATTTTACCAAATAATCATTTACTTTTATCTTTTCACACATGTGTATCTAAATTTTAAATATTGAATAATATATTATCTGAAATATTTAATAGTATTGCATAATAGTAGTGATTAACAGTTTTCTACTACAGTAAATTTCTTATGCCTCTATAGTGATCAATTTTCCACAAACTTTTAATGGGAGATTAACTCAGTTTTTACTGCTCAAAAATAATGCCTTGGAGGATACCTTAATAAAAAATTCATTTTAGAAAAATGTCTGAGAGCAAAATAATTGTGGAATAATAGGAATTAAAAATTTGAGTGAAACATAGATACATTTTAGGACTCCATTCTCATTTTAGAAAGACAAAGACCAAGACAGAGATACATATGACTGAGCTCACACAGCAGTTGATGCTAACTCTAAAGCAAGAATCCAGTCCATGATTTATGGGTCCAGGTTCCCTTTTTCCCTTTCAGTTACATCATACATTCAGATATTCTTTTTTTGCTTTTTTTTTTATATTTTAGAAATAGTGTTACCATCTTAGTTTTAAAGACTATTTCATTAAATTCTAACAAACAGAAGGCAACCAACTATGTTAATTTCGCCAATAAGTAAAGGTAGATAAGTATCCATCAATGTTCTGTGTTCTCAACTTCCAGGTGTCCAGGAGTGGTCGTAAACGTAGATCAGCAGTTAAATTGAGGAGTCTGATTTAAACTTGATTTTCATTCAGACTTTAGGCTAATTACAGTTTAGGTGAAAATAATTTTTACGATGACAAGAACCTTAGAAATCTCAATTAAAATAGAATCCTTATAGAAACAAGATTTTAACTGGCTTCTTATTTTAATCTTTCTATATTCATGTCTATGTCACCTTTAGCATCTCTTTGAAATGGTCATTTCAGCTTATACACACAGTTAAGTTTCTTCCTGCTAGAGCCACAGCAAACACAACTCACTTTTCGTTGATTTCCATCCCTTCTGTCTACAAGTCTATCCTTCTTGTCCCCAAGCCTAAACTGCTAAGAAGTAGTATACACGTGCTATTTTCACCTTTTTACCTCTTTAAGAACTGTTATTTGCCTCCATTGTTATCCTTACTCAAATAAAATTGTTCATTTATTTGTCAGTTTTTTCTGCAATGTTAAACTCCTTACCTTTGAAGGAAGTGTAATATTTGCGGAAAGAATGTTTCTACTGCTTCAGTTTTGCCCTCTTGTTGCCTTGGGTAAAGGAGAGGAGAGACCTTAACAAATGTCCAACTCTCCTGCCAGGTATTATGTGTGCTATTTCATGTAATCTTCAAAAGCTCTTAAATTAGTATAAGTTCTTATCTTAAAAGTGAGTAAACAAGACTTTTGATTTGCTCATGTTATTATATGGAGGAACTTGAATTAGAACGAAAGTACTATCAGCTAAAAATTCCTTAGCACTGACTACAAAATCATATGTGATCTGACTCTACCCTATTGTTCCCCTTTAACCTTATTTTCCACCACTCTTCAAAGTATATGTTGTCATGCAGTCTTGTCAAATCGCATGTAGTTCTCTCAACACTCTCTATTTTTAATATTACTGTGCTGTTTCATATGCCATTCCACTGCCTTAAATGTCGTTTCCTATCTTATCTACCTGATGAATTTTTATTCACTTCTTAAGACTCAGTGATTTCCTCAAACAACCTTGTCAGAATTCAGGTCAGTCAACACTGCTAATGTAACTCATCTCTATAGTTCTTACCACATTATTATTGTTTGTTTACATTCTGTCTTCTATAATAGCATGTGATTGTCTAAATAAAGTGTTCTTGATTTCTCTGGGCTTCGCTTTGTAATAATGGGCTTGGGACTTTGGAGGTGTTTGTTTCTCTTAACTATGGATGACTGTCAGCCTACTAATTGACATTTTATAGCCTTGTTAACTCTCCCCTACAAACTGATTAGGTGTCATTTGTCTTTTTAATCAATTTCTGCCTTTCTCTTTTTCAATATATCCTCACACTCTTCTTTTATCTCCTTACCTGTTTGACTCATTTATTCCATCTTCTCCAACCTTCTTCTCATATGTATATCCCTATCCTTATTGAATTTTAAGATCATTTCTTTCCATTTTTTCTGTGACTTAGAGGTTAAAATATTCTCCTAAGTCATAAAGTAAGGTATTTTAATACCCAAGATATAAAACTAAAATACACACATGAAGTGATTTTTACACAAATGAAAATTTTATATTTACATTAATCTTTTAAATGACTTTAATATTGCACACTTCTCTAAGAAGATATGGTAACATTCTCTATGGATTAGTGGCCATAGATAATAATTCTCTTCAATTGCTATAGGTAAAGTGAGAAGTGAATTGGCTTGATTTTTGAAAAATTTTCCAGAATTTAAAGCTATAACTTGTTCTTTAATAGTGTTTCAACATAATGGAGACAAGCACCCTTTTCTAGGTAAATAGAGCTGGTATACAGTTTGTATTTCTTATGATGGGCTCCAGATTGGGGCAATTTTATTATCGAATCTTTCCCCCTATGACCTCTCCTTTCCTAGTTCTTCTTAGGGGATATGGTGAAAGAAATGTAATATTCCTGTTAAGACCTTTCCTGTTCCTTCGAGTCTTCCAAGGTGTCTAACAGCTTCCCTCAGAGGTAGCAGAGTTTCCAGATTCAGGATTCATGAGTTTCTTCAGAGGCTTTATAAATCCTGGAAATAGTTTGCAAAATGATGAAAATAAATGTATTTGTACATTTTTGGGGAGATAATCCATAACTTTGGTTTTCAAATGAATCCACAATATAAAAAGAGTAATTAGACTGTTAGTATTCAGTGTTTGAGTTTCAGTCCTGAGTCTGCCACTGATTACTAAGTGATTATAATTTAACATTTATGTAGTTTAGTCTCTGATCAATTTTGAGGGGATAATTTGCAGATATTTAGCAATATTTGGAAGTATAATTTTATCTATTTTGGTTCTTGAATTTTGCATCATTTGCAGGAAATGCAAATTTTAATTTAAAGTAAGGGGCTTTTTTTTTGCTTAAAAGTGAGCTTCTACCTTATAATTCATATTGTAAAAAATTATATTTACTTGCCTTTAATTCGCTATAATAATTGTATTAATGTAATAATTATCTGCCCTCAGTTGGCAATGCTAACTGCCCTACTTTCATCAGAGGATTATTGAAGGAGACAAATGAAGTGATGTATATCGAAGTATTTTGTAAATTATAAACAACTTGGAATTGTACCAGTTATTGTCACTATTTCACTCTGGCTACCTTGAAACATTGTTACTTTAGATATACCAGAAACATTATATATTTCAATATAATTCTCCTTTACATGTTCTTAATATTATATAGTTAAAATATGCTCCTTTCCAAGCATACTTTTATGTACTGAAACTTTGGGATTCAGAGCTGCAAATATCTGGAAATTTAGGATACGTAGTCAACAACAAGAACAATAACGAACTCAACAGTCATAAAAATCCTGAGACAGGTAGTGACTTTGAAGTTTATATACATTTCCCCAAATAAATATATAGTTAGGCAGTTGCCTAAATGAGCAATCACTTTCCAAAATTTTTTTTTTCTAAATTGACAGGGATTAAATTGAAACTTGTGACCAGTGTGAAACCAGAAAGGGCAGTTTTAACGTTGGATTTGTGGATTTGTGATATTTCTGTTTCCACAGTAAATGTGAATATGAGCTGAAGAAATATAATTGAAGCCCACATTTTCAGTTTCTAAGATTTTAGCTTTCCCTTACGTGGTTTATTTCCCCCAACCCATCACTTTACTTTTTTCTTTTCCTTCCTTTTGTGTGCCTGAGTGTGCGCATGTGCGCACGCGTGTGTGTGTGTGTGTGTGTGTGTGTGTGTGTGTGTGTGTAGTTCCCCTTTCAGATCCCACATATGCTTGGTTTTATTTAGCATCTGTATCTGTCAGTGTTCTTCCTTCTGAGCATGACGCCTACACCTCCAAAATTGTTTTGCCATGATGAGTGTGCTCCTTGTGTGTGAGAAACTGCATTTATTTGTGAAATTTTTGTTTCTACGAGAACTAGACTTTATCATTATTTAAACAACTAGAACTTTTTCCCTGAACTTCTTCAGAAAATCTTTGCTCACAATTTTATATTTCAAGACCCTAAAGGCATAACTTATTACCAAACTTACCTAGTGTTACTTTACATGAAACAGTTCATTGCCTTTAGTATGGACTTAAAAAAAAGAGTTCTCTTCTGAGAACTAATGCAAATAATGCAATGAGTTTCAAAAGGTATATATGGAGGCAGACCTCAAGCCTTCACCCTCAGGATCATCTATAGAGTATAGACCATTGTTGGGTAAAGGAAATACCAGGATTTTCATTCATATTCCCCTACCCATCCCTCTCTCCTTTGTACTGTGCAATGCAATACAAATTCTTGGAGGCAAATATCCTAACACACCCACTTAATCCCACCTGTACCATTTGTGGAATTGGATTAGACAGTTTTATGTTTATTCCTGGATGTTTATGAAAAAAAAAAACAGTAACATATCCATTGCTCATTATTTATCCTTTCAAAACTAGAAAAAATCAACATTATTGTTTATCTTTTTGATATCTGCATCTGTCACAAAAATAATTCACTTTAATTGATTGCACCTTCTATGATACTTGTGTTTCTTAAAGTATGTTAATGTCCTTTTAATTTTTATTACAAATGTTTTGACCTATAAAACCATTAGATCTTCTAAACAGATAAAAGTTTATTTCCCTGTTTTAAGACTTATTTTATGGGTCCTGAAGAAGGTATTATTAGCAGTATATTTTCATCTGTGGTGTGCTACAGAATTACATGTAATTATTCTGTAGAAAAGGCAGGCCCCTGCTGCAGGATATTTGGCCTTGTGAACATCTCTACAGGCATTGCATGTTTGATGTTTGAGTTGACATTATAAATCACAATGCTTGTTCTTATCATTTAAATGTCTGTTGTTGAGCAGCCCTTTAGAAATTAAACTGAACCATATTACATCAACAGGCAAGTTAAACTGGAGATTCAGATTTACCCGTTAATCTTACCAACTTTTTAATTACTATTTTTATGGGGAAATTGTGGAGATTGGCTTTCTTAAATTCAAAATCCCAAAGCATCCATTAATTGGGCAAAGAAGAGGGCACTTTGAAATTCACTCTTGTTTTAAAATCACATTTGATGGGGTGGGAAAAATAAAAAGTGAACGGATCAGGGGAAAAGCCTAAAGATACTTTAATTGGCAGAGGTTTGAGTTGCTTTTGTTTAGTTACTCACTGTCCTTTTGACAAAGTACATGTTGAAGAGGCTTTGTAAGTGCTGTTCCACTGAAGGACAAACAAGGGTACTTTTCAATGGAGCCCTTTTAAGTTTCGTTCCTCACACTCCCGCTGCTGTTGGAGGCTACTCCTAATGCATTGTGGCTATGTGTTCATCTATGCAGTCTGTCACTGAAAAATGTCTCTCTTCTTGTTGAGCAAGCTAGAGTCTAACCTCCAGGCACCCTTTTCAAAAGCACCACTGTATGGAAATCGACACTCATAAAATGATGATAAAGAAAAGAGTTTATTTTTTAAAGGTCAGGACAAGAAGACACCCTCAAATGCTGTAGAGCCTATTTCTTCAGGAATAAGTGTTTTAACTTTAGCACTG
This sequence comes from Macaca thibetana thibetana, assembly GCF_024542745.1. NCBI lineage: Eukaryota > Metazoa > Chordata > Mammalia > Primates > Cercopithecidae > Macaca > Macaca thibetana. The sequence continues at coordinate 23,929,835 of NC_065588.1, read as the reverse complement.
AGTTAGCTGAGTTTGAAGCCTGGTAATTTTTCAACACCAAAGTGAAACTTGTTCACTGTCATCTCCTTTTCAAGTGGTATCCATCATAGCAGTTTATTCTGATATTGTTTATTTCATTAGTGTTATAGGAAATTAATTTGTATTTTCCTTAAATACCTCTGGCTTGGATCGTAAAGGCTCAGAGATTGCCCTTGGTGATCTTTATATAGCAGGTCCTGGAGCTGAGTTCCAGTGTTGTCTGTACAAGAAAATCATTTGTCCCAGAAAGCTTCTATTTTTCTTTTCAACTAGAGCTTGTACTTTTGCTAATAAAATGTAATGATATTTAAGATTACAGCCTTCATTTTCTTCATCTTGTCTTAATAATCAAGCCATCATTCTTTTCTTATTTGGCTATTTGACTCAATAAAAAGGAATGTGTTTGATTCCTGCTCATACATTAGTCTGTCTACTAACAGAACTATATAAGTCATTCCAAACCTCTCTTTACCCAAGCATTTCTAGTACTTTCTAAGCCCCTCAGATAAATGGTGTACTCGTTTTCTTATCCTTCACTGAAACTAGCAGTTCTAGACTTTCAGTTTCAATTCATAGATCACTTAAAGAAGACCCATTGACCCAGACTCTACATTTACAAATAAACATGAGGAGAATGTGCCAGTCTCTCTTGTTGCTTATGTGCCACAGCTTTTGGGGATATCATTTATTCGAGAGTGAAGAGCCAGCCACCTGTTTCTGAGGCCTCTTTTCCCTCCCATTAAAGGTCCAGGCCCTTGCTGAATAGTAACACTCTAATCTGGGCAGCGTACATAGCATTTTTTCTGAAACGGATTTGTCAAGACTAGCTGGAGGATTTTGTGTGTCTGTGCGTGCATGTGTGTTTTTCACTCAGTTACCCTTGAGGCACTTGTCAGGACCGTGCATATTAAAATTAATCAGACCTCCTAGGCCTGTGTGGCTGTATGTTTAACATGAAGAAGTGGATATCAAGCATTTGCCCTAATTAAATAGGCCTGCTTGGGTTGGTTCTAGTGGATGCTTGGTCTTTTCTTTTTAAATAGGAGTTGCTTATGGGAAAGGCATGGACAGCACTAGAGTCAGTGGAGAGCTCACTCAGAATTTCCTTTGCCACCTGCTCCCAGAGTTCTGACACCTCAAGGACTCCCAGTGTACCCGTCTGAACTACTCTTGATGTTGAGGACAAATATGGCCAGCATTGTGAAGGAGCAACGAGGCTAGGGCAGAACAGGATGAGCATATGACCTGGGCATTTTGGATGATTAAGATAGCCCATCTTACATTTTGATAATCTTCGAAAACCAGATTGTGCTCCTTGCTCTCATTTTTTTGGATGACCAACTTTGGAGGCTTAGGAGAAGATCTTGTTTGAAATTAAGAATAAGTGCTTTTCTTTTTTTTTTGATGTCCTGAATTTGAAAAGCAACTTTTATTCATCTATCTTTTACATTAATTGTTTCCAAGCTCATTCATTTACACATTATATAGAAGTCATGTATGAGATAATAAGTGCATATATATGACTTTACTTCTACTCTGATTGTTTTTGGGCTGTCACAGGACATTTAAACACAAAGTTTTATGAGTATAAGCTCAGAATACTGAAAATGGCACAGACTGACACAACACAATATTTTTCTCATTTGTGTATTAAATGTCATGAATAAGGTAAATTCTAAAGCACTGACCTCTGAGTTTGTGCAGTTTATTCCCAATTCATGTGTATTATTTACACTCTTCTTGTATTTTTAAAATGATATAGAAAAATATATTTAGAATTTTATAATTACATCTGAGTTTTATACACATACATGTGCACACATGCACACACATACACACACAGTCATGCATCATTTAACAATGTGAATACATTCTGAGAAATGTGTCCTTAGGTGATTTTGCCCTTGTGCAAACATCATGGAGTTCACGTACACATGACTAGATGGTGTAGCCTATTGCCCCTAGGCTACAAGCCTGTACAGCATGTTACTGAACTGAATACGGTAGGCAATTGTAACACAAAAGTAAGTATTTGTGTATCTAAACATAAAAAGGTACGGTAGAAATACAGTATTATAATCTATGGGACCCCTGCTGTATACGTGGTCTGTCATTGACATTAATGTTGTTATGTGGAGAATAACTGTATATGGAATAACTCATAGAACCCACATTAGAAACCATTTGAAAAATAAAGTAATGAAGAATTCCTAAATGTTGAAGAGTTGAGATGATAGTTCAGTTGATCTCTGAATAACCACAGCCAGTAATCTGGTGAAATATTGCTCCGGCAGGACCTGGTACCTAAAATTGATTTGCTCCTTCCCAAATTGAAAGAGTTAGACAATTTTTTATAAAAACTATTTTTTTTTCAGCTTCTTCTCCATTTCTTTCCATCACATTTAATATTTTAAAGGATCCATCTATTAACCTATATCCTCTCTCTTTTATGTGGGCATGCAGCTCACATGTAGAGAACTGTATCCACAGTGCCAAGCAACTGTCTGGTACCTGACAGCAACGTGGAAACCCCTCCTCTGTTCACTTAGTTGCTGCTGGTTATTTATTAACACAATGCAGACTGTTCAGTGTGGGTGTATATGAAATAGAAAGAAAAATAAAGGCCCTGAACAAGTAAATACATCTTTCATCAATTCTTTTGTTTGGTGTGTTTACTGTGTGCTATTCTTGGTCAATAGAAGTTGTTTGACAGTTCTGCAAAGGGGTAAGGAACTTTCCTTGAACTTTATCCTTTTGTTTGTCTCTGTAGAAAAAGTTTTCTATTTACCATTCTCTTTTGATTGTAAATTCTCTATGTAAAATAATTTTTGAAGTTTTTATTGCTATTAATATGACAAATACAGGTGATTATGAAACATGATAGACAGTTTAATTTGAAATGGACAGTTAAGAGACTAGAATTTCAAGATAGTCTTTATATGTAAACCTTTTACTTAGAAACCGATAAGGAGATATCTTACAAATCACCTTTTTAATCTCCTTCTAAGAAATGTACCCTTTGTTCTCAGGCCTTATGTAAGCTCCACTGAAATATTGAGTCTTGATTTAATTATTATTTCAGTTGTCTCCTCCCCACACATTAATATAATATCAATGTAGAGCTCATTGCATGGTATAATTACTGAAGAGATCAGTAGCTGCAGAAGCACACAGTAATTGAGCATGTCTGTTTATTATAACAGGACAGTGCTCCTATTATGGTATTTACTGTGTTAATAGATAAGAATTGATTCGCTGTTTCACAGGAATTAAATCTCTGTTGCTTAGACCTTTCTTGTCTGAGAAGTTATGCTTTGTTTGTAAAAATTTGCCTGAGAGGTTTACATAGCACAGTGTGACATTAGTCATGTAGAAGACTTGGGAGCAGAAAGCCATATAAATGAACAAAATGCACCCTCTCCCCTTTGGGGTTCTGTTTTCCTTCTCTACTTTTTCTTTTTTTAAGTCCTAATTTTCTTGCATCCAGGACTTTAGGATTTTTCATTAATGTCAAGATACCATGTCTTAGTGAACACATAAATGGGGAGGTTGCCATATTGGGAACAGTGCAGTATAAATAAGGGAGGTCAGTTCTCAGTCCTTATATAGTATAGCTCTCCAGCTTTCAGGGAGAGAAAAGCATCCTGTATCCAAGTAAATGGGATAGGAATTAGATGTGTTTGCTCATGTTTTACCTTCTCATTGCTTAAGTTTTGAAGGAGAACTATAGGCATTATTTTTCTGCACTGCAATAGGACAAGCCGTTGTTGCTTTACTTATTCTTTTCTCCTTTGGTGGCATGGAAATCATGAGAAATGAAACAGTGTAACTCAAGATAAGTTGAAATTGTTCAGTTGCTTTAACACAGCTTTTTCACTCACAGGATTACAATTAGGAGTTAATAAAGAATATTAGTTAAGTAAAAAGGAATAGTAAATCTTAGAGTTCTTAATTTTTTTGCCAGAATTTTTTCCTTTGCTTTTTAAATTAAAACGATTTGAATAAAAAATCATTTGGTCAGTTTTAAAGTATACATATTATATAGATATTTATACACTATACCTTTTGAAATGTTCTATCTAAATTGCAAACAATATGAAACCTTCTAAAATATTATCTATTTGTTGTTTTGGAAACATAAAGTAGTATTAAATCTATCTCTGTCCTATATCTGTTTCTATATCTATATTAATACTATCAACAGGATAAAATTTTGCCAACTCTGTTGGATCTCCAAAATTTTTCTGAATAAATACACACATACAAACACATACATATAAAATAAAAATAATAGGGGCCCCCAGGCAAGATGGCGGAATAGGAACAGCTCCCGTCTGCAGCTCCCATCGAGACCAAGGCAGAAGGTAAGTGATTTCTGCATTTCCAACTGAGGTACCCGGTTCATCTCAGTGGGACTGGTTAGACAGTGGGTGCAGCCCATGGAGGGTGATCAGAAGCAGGGCAGGGCATTGCCTCACCCAGGAATCGCAAGGTGTCAGGGAACTCCCTTTCCTAGCCAAGGGAAGCCGTGAGGGACTGTGCCCTGAGGGACAGTGCCCTCCGGTCCAGATACTATGCTTTTCCCATGGTCTTCGCAAACCGCAGACCAGGAGATTCCCTCGGGTGCCTACACCACCAGGGCCCTGGGTTTCAAGCACAAAGCTGGATGGCTGTTTGGGCAGAAACTGGGCTAACTTTTTCCGTATCCCAGTGGCACATGGAATGCCAGAGAGACAGAACCATTCACTCCCCTGGAAAGGGGGCTGAAGCTAGGCAGCCAAGTGGTCTAGCTCAGCAGATGCCACCCCCATGGAGCCCAGCAAGCTAAGATCCACTGGCTTGAAATTCTTACTGTCAGCACAGCAGTCTGAAGTCAACCTGGGACACTTGAGCTTGGTTGGGGGAGGGGCATCCGCCATAACTGAGGCTTGAGTAGGCGGTTTTCCCCCTCACAGTTTAAACAAAACTGCCGGGAAGTTCAGACTGGGCAGATCCCACCGCAGCTCGGCAAAGCTGCTGTAGCCAGACCCTCCTCTCTGGGCAGGGCATCTCTGAAAGAAAGGCAGCAGGCCCAGCCAGGGGCTTATATATGAAACTCGCCACTCCCTGGGACTGAGCACCTGGGGGAAGGGGCGGCTGTGAGCACAGCTTCAGCAGACTTAAATGTTCCTGCCTGCAGGCTCTGAAGAGAGCAGTGGATCTCCCAGCAGACTGTCTCCTCAAGTGGGTCCCTGACCCCTGTGCCTCCTGACAGGGAGACACCTACCAGCAGGGGTCAACAGACACCTCATACAGGAGAGATCTGGCTGGCATCCGGCGGGTGCCCCTCTGGTATGAGGCCTCCAGAGGAAGGAGTAAGCAGCAGTCTTTGCTGTTCTAGAGCCTCAGCTGGTGATATCCAGGCAAACAGGGTCTGGAGTGGACCCCCAGCAAATTCCAGCAGACCTGCATAAGAGGGGCCTGACTGTTAGAGGGGAAACTGATGAACAGAAAGCAATAACATCAACAAAAAGGACAAGCATGCACAAACTCCATCTGAAGGTCACCAACATCAAAGACCAAAGGTAGATAAATCTACAAAGATGAGGAAAAACTAACTCAAAAAGACTGAAAATTCCAAAAACTAGAATGACTCTTCTCCTCCAAAGGATCACAACTCCTCGCCAGTAAGGGACCAAAACTGGATGGAGAATGAGTTTGACGAATTGACAAATGTAGGCTTCAGAAGGTGGGTAATAACAAACTCCTCCAAACTAAAGGAGCACGTTCTAACCCACTGCAAGTAAACTAAGAACTTTGAAAAAAGATTAGACAAATTGCTAACTAGAATAACCAGTGTAGAGAAGAACATAAATGAGGTGATGGAGCTGAAAAACATAGCACAAGAACTTTGTGAAGCATATGCAAGTATCAATAGCTGAATCAATCAAGCGAAAGAAAGGATATCAGAGATTGAAGATCAACTTAATGAAATAAAGCGAGAAGACAGGATTAGAGAAAAATGAATGAAATGGAATGAACAAAGCCTCCAAGAAACATGGGACTATGTGAAAAGACCAAACCTACGTTTGATTGGTGTACCTGAAAGTGACGGGGAGAATAGGACATAATTGGAAAACACTCTTCAGGATATTATCCAGGAGAACTTCCCCAACCTAGCAAGGCAGACCAACATTCAAATTCAGGAAATAGAACACCACAAAGATATTGCACTAGAAGAGCAACCCCAAGACACATAATCATCAGATTCACCAAGGTTGAAATGAAGGAAAAAATCTTAAGGGCAACCAGAGAGAAAGGTCGGGTTACCCTCAAAGGGAAGCCCATCAAACTAACAGTGGATCTCTCTGCAGAAACCCTACAAGCCAGAATAGAGTGGGGGCCAATATTCAACATTCTTAAAGAAAAGAATTTTCAACCCAGAATTTCATATCCAGTCAAAGTAAGCTTCATAAGTGAAGGAGAAATAAAATCCTTTACAGAGAAGCAAATGCTGAGAAATTTTGTCACCACCAGGCCTGCCTTACAAGAGGTCCTGAGGGAAGCACTAAATATGGAAAGGAAAAACAGGTACCAGCCACTGCAAAAACAAACCAAAATGTAAAGATCTTCAACACTATGAAGAAACTGCATCAAACAATGGGCAGAATAACCAACTAGCATCATAATGACAGGATCAAATTCACACATAACAGTATTAACCTTAAATGTAAATGGGCTAAATGCCCCAATTAAAAGGCACAGACTGGCAAATTGGATAAAGACTCAAGACCCATCAGGGTGCTGTATTTGGGAGACCCACCTCATGTGCAAAGACACACGTAGGCTCAAAATAATGGGATGGAGGAAGATTTACAAAGCAAGTGGAAAGCAAAAAAAAGCAGTCCTAATCTCTGATAAAAACAGACTTTAAATCAACAAAGATCAAAAAAGGCAAAGAAAGGCACTATATAATGGTAAAGGGCTCAATGCAACAAGAAGAGTTAACTATTCTAAATACATGGGCACCCAATACAGGAGCACCCAGATTCATAAAGCAAATTAGAGACCTACAAAGAGACTTAGACTCCAACACAATAATAGTGGGAGACTTTAGCACCCCACTGTCAATATTAGATAACAAGACAGAAAATTAACAAGGGTATTCAGGAGTTGAACTTAGATCTAGACCAAGTAGACCTAATAGACAGCTACAGAACTCTCCACCCCAAATCAACAGAATATATATTCTTTTCAGCACTTCATAACATGTATTCTAAAATCAACCACATAATTGGAAGTAAAACATTCCTCAGCAAATGCTAAAAATGGAAATCATAACAGTCTCTTAGACCACAGTACAATCAAATTAGAACTCAGGATTAAGAAACTCACTCAAAACCTCACAACTACATGGAAACTGAACAACCTGCTCCTGAATGACTACTGGGTAAATGAGGAAATTAAGGCAGAAATAAATAAGTTATTTGAAACCAATGAGAACTAAGACACAATGTACCAGAATCTCTGGGACACAGCTAAAGCAAGTATTTAGAGGGAAACTTATAGCACTAAATGCCCACAGGATGAAGTGGGAAAGATCTGAAGTCAACAACCTAACATCACAATTAAAAGAACTAGAGAAGCAAGAGCAAACAAATTAAAAAGCTAGCAGAAGACAAGAAATAACTAAGTTCAGAGCAGAACTGAAGGAGATAGAGATACAAAAAAACCCTTCAAAAAATCAGTGAATCCAGGAGCTGATTTTTTGAAAAGATTAACAAAATAGATAGACTGCTAGCCAGACTAATAAAGAAGAAAAGAGAGAAGAATCAAATAGACACAGTAAAAAATGATAAAGGGGGTATCACCACTGATCCCACAGAAATACAAACTACCATCAGAGAAGAGTTTAAACACCTCTATGGAAATAAACTAGAAAATCTAGAAGAAATGGATAAATTTCTGGACACATACACCCTCCTAAGACTAAACCAGGAAGAAGTCAAATCCCTGAATAGACCAATAACAACACACATAGCAAAAAAAGAAAATTTCAAACCAATATCCCTGATGAACATCAATGCAAAAATCCTCCATAAAATACTGGCAAACTGAATCCAGCAGCACACTAAAAAGCTTATCCACACGATCAAGCTGGCTTCATCCATCACATAAACAGAACCAACGACAAAAACTATAGGATTATCTCAAGAGATGCAGAAAAGGCCTTCGATAAAATTCAATACCCCTTCATGCTAAAACACTCAATAAACTCGGTATTGATGGAACATATCACAAAATAATAAGAGCTATTTATGACAAACCCACAGCCAATATCATATTGAATGGGCAAAAGCTGGAAACATTCCCTTTGAAAACCAGCACAAGACAAGGATGCCCTCTCTCACCACTCCTATTCAACATAGAGTTGGAAGTTCTGGCCAGGGCTGTCAGGCAAGAGAAAGAAATAAAGTGTATTCAAATAAGAAGAGAGGAAGTCAAATTATCTCTGTTTGCAGATTACATGATTGTATATTTAGAAAACCCCTTCATCGCAGCCCCAAAACTCCTTAAACTGATAAGCAACTTCATTGAAGTCTCAGGATACAAAATTAATGTTCCAAAATCACAAGCATTCCTATAAATCAATAATAGACAAAGAGAGAGCCACATCATGAGCAAATTTCCATTCACAATTGCTACAAAGGGAATGTAATTTACAAGGGATGTGAAGGACCTCTTCAAGGAGAAACCACTGCTCAAGGAAATAAGAGAGGACACAAACAAATGGAAAAACATTCTATGCTCATGGATAGGAAGAATCAATATTGTGAAAATGGCCATACTGCCCAAAATAACTTATAGATTCAATGCTATTTCCATCAAGCTACCATTGACTTTCTTCACAGAATTAGAAAAAACTACTTAAAATTTCATACGGAACCCATAAAGAGCCTGTGTAGCCAAGACAGTCCTAAGCAAAAAGAGCAAAGCTGGAGGCATCCACTATTTGACTTCGGACTATACTACAAGGCTATAGTAACCAAAACACCACGGTACTGGTACGAAAACAGATATATAGACCAATGGAACAGAACAGAGGCCTCAAAAATAACACCACACATCTACAGACATCTGATCTTTTGACAAACCTGACAAAAACAAGCAATGGGGAAAGTATTCCCTATTTAATAAATGGTGTTGGGAAAACTGGCTAGCCATATGCAGAAAATTGAAATTGGACCCCTTCCCTACACTTTATACAAAAATTAACTCAAGATGGATTAAAGATTTAAACCTAAGACCTGGAACCATTAAAACTCTAGAAGAAAACCTAGGCAATACCATTCAGGACATAGGCATGGGCAAGAATTTCATGACTGAAACAACAAAAGCTATTGCAACGAAAGCCAAAATTGACAAATGGGATCTAATTAAACTAAAGAGCTTCTGCACAGCAAAAGAAACTATCATCAAAGTGAACAGGCAACCTACAGAATGGGAGAAAATTTTTGCCATCTATCTATCTGACAAAGGGCTAATATCCAGAATGTACAAGGAACTTAAACAAATTTACAACATCAAACAACTCCATCAAAAAGTGGGTGAAGGATATGAACAGACACTTTGAAAAGAAGACATTTATGCAGCCAAGAAACATATGAAAAAATGCTCATCATCACTGGTCATTAGAGAAATGCAAAGCAAAACCACAATGAGATACCATCTCACACCAATTTTAATGGTGATCATTAAAAAGTCAGGAAACAGATGCTGCAGAGGATGTGGAGAAATAGGAAGGCTTTTACACTGTTAGTGGGAGTATAAATTAGTTCAACCATTGTGGAAGACAATGTGGCAATCCCTCAAGGATCTAGAAATAGAAATACCATTTGACCCAGCAATCCCATTACTGGGTATATACCCAAAAGATTGTAAATCATTCTACTATAAAGACACATGCACACATATGTTTATTGCAGCACTATTCACAATAGCAAAGACTTGGAACCAACCCACATGCCCATCAATGTTAGACTGGATAAAGAAAATGTGGCACATATACACCATGGAATGCTATGCAGCCATAAAAACAAAATGAGTTTGTGTCCTTTTCGGGGACATGGATGACACTGGAAACCATCATTCTCAGCAAACTAACACAGGAACAGAAAACCAAAGACCGCATGTTCTCACTCATAAGAGGGAGTTGAACAATGAGAACACATGGACACAGGGAGGGGAACATCACACAGCAGGGCCTGTCGGGGGGAGTGGGGCCTAGGGGAGGGATAGCATCAGGAGAAATACCTAATGTAGATGACGGGTTGATGGATGTGGCAAACCACCATAGCACATGTATACCTATGTAACAAACGTGCACATTCTGTACACGTATCCCAGAACTTACAGTATAATAAAAAAAAATTTACAGTTACATTTGGAGAGCATTTTTATCAATCTTAATCTCTAAACTAAACCTATTTTCCTAGAACAAGTTTTTACACAAAGTACAGTCAAGTGCCACATGACATTTCATTCAACAACCGGCCACATGGATGACAATGGCCCCATAAAATTATAATGGAACTAAAAAATGCCTTTTGCCTAGTGACACAGTAGCTGTTGTAAGGTCATAACACAACACGTTATTCACAAGTTTGTGGTGACGCTGCTGTAAGCAGACGCTGTGCTGTCAGTCATTTGGAAGTATAGCACATACAGTCATGTACAGTACATAATACTTGATAATAACTATGTTACTGATTTATATATTTACTATTCCGTCATTTTTATAGTTGTTTTGAGTATACTCCTACTTCTTAAAGTCAGGTGACTGTAAAACAACCTCAGGCATATTTTTCAGAAATATTCCAGAAGAAGGCATCATTATCATAGGAGATCACAGGGGGAACTTATAGCCCCTGAAGACCTTCCAGTGAGACAAGATGCTGAGGTGGCGGATGGTGGTATTGATGATCCTGACCCTCTGTAGTCCCTGTGTGTTTGTTTCTTAGTGTCTAACAAAAACATATAAAAAGTTTTGAAAAATTAAAAATTTAAGAATAGAAAAATAGCTCATAGAACACGGATATAAGGAAATAAGATGTTTTTGTATAGCTATATGATGTGTCTGTTTTACACGGTGTTATTACAGCAGTCCAAAAGTTAAATTTGTTTCATTTAAATTAATTATAAAACTAATTTAAAAGCTTGTAAAGTAAAAGAATTATAGTAAGCTAAGGTTAATTTATTATTGAAGAAAAATATTTTTTATAAATCTAATTGAGCCTAAGAATCCGGTGTTTATAAAGTCTACTGTAGTGTACAGTACTGTCCTAGCCCTTCACATTCACCTGCCACTCACTGACTCACCCAGAGCAACTTCCAGTCCTGCAAGCTCCATTCATAATAAGTGCCCTATATGTGTGTATCACTTTTTATCTATCATACCTTGTTTCTACTGTATCTTTTCTGTATTTAAATGTGTTTAGATACACAAATACTTACCGTCGTGTTACAGTTGCATACGGTATTCAGCACAGTAACATGCTGTACAGGTTGGTACCCTAGAAACAAGAGTCCGTACCATATAGCCTACGTGTGTAGTAGACTACATACCAGCTGGGTTTGTGAAAGTATACTCTAGGATGTTCACATAATGACAACATCACCTAACACATTTCTCAGAAGATATCCTTGTCGTTAAGCAATGCATGACTGTACACAGATCAGGATCTCAATACAGAATAGGAACTCCCACTTCTGTCGTATGTTTTATTGTTTTGTTCATTACCTTAGGATTCCTGTTTTAACGACTTGTATAAAATCTCTCTAAATGTCCAAGACAGAGTCAATACCTCCTTTCTCTAGAACTTTAATCTTTGTTTTTTGTGTGATCACCTATTCAGTCATTCTCTCATTCTGACAGCAAACATTTATTGAGGTCTTACTATATTCTAGTTATTTTATAGGTTAACGAAAAGAAATCAAAGATACAGTTCCTGTTCTCAAGTTGTTTATGGCCTTTTGGGAGAGAAACTAACTATGTTATTTTTGGTGAATGGGAGTGTGAGTGAGGAGGCACAGGAGGCTCTGTAAGTAGAGGGGAGGGAACTTATATCAAAGTGAATGTAGAATCAGTGCAATCTATTATTTATCTTTTAAAATGAATTAATATTTACATATTGATAGACATTTTATTATTTATGTCACTTTTTGAGGTCATATGGTTATTATGACTGCTGTAGCCAATTTGCTTTCAGTGGTTATGCAAAAACCATTCCAGTAGTCACTGGATCTCTCTCTCCATGATGCAACTTCTTTTAAAGTAGTTTCACTCATCATGCCAGCTTATCTGGACATTTTCAAACTATTCATTTCTGCTTATTCAGAACTTCTGGAGAAAAGTTTACAACTGTAAAGAAAATATTTTAATTGCTTTCCTTTGGGTGCTGTGACTAATAAGGCTAGACATATAATGTATGATTTTCCCTTTATCCATCTTTAGCCTTCACCTACTTTAAAAAGTAGAGGATATTGTCTTTGAACTTTGTTTTAATACCAGCAGAAAACTGCTTGGAAAGTTGAGTCAAGATTATGATAATAATAATAATAACAACAATAATAATAATAATAGTAATAATAATAATAATAATAATTAACCTAACCTTAATCTTATTCAGAGGACTAAAATACACTTAGCTTTGTAAATTCTTGATTCCTGTGCTGATCCTTAATAAAAATATATATGCTTAGCCAAAATTCATGAAAATGCTATTTGCTCTGTAACTGTAACCCCAATTTTAACCAAAACTGCTTGAATTCTAACACACACAAATATATAACAGATAAATATAACACAAAGTAGTAATACATTAATTGTGACATGGTCAGATATCGTGCTGGCTCTTAAAATGTAATCTATAATTTTAAATATTTCTGCATGAGGGGAAAAGACAATGGAGGAGCAGCTTCAGTGATAGGAGAGTAGAACTATTTAATATCTTCTCAAGAATGGAAAAAGAGCCTCAGTGGTGTGTGATGTGGTACTTGTGCCGTCCTATATATTTTATTGGGTCTCCCAGAGACCGTTATTAAAGTGGGCGTAGTCAACCTGCAGCTGCAGTGAGCTCACTTCCTGTGTAACTCTCCAGCCCCACTTCTCATTTCCTCCTTTTCCTTGCATCACCCTTTTATGACATTTGCTCTAACAACGCTCAATTGCCTGCTGTTTTTCCTAGCCACCTTGCTTTTATTTGCTTAAGATATCTGGTTGCAATGCCTTTACCTTGCTCTGCATTTGAATGATGGCCATTCATCCTTACTATTTAGTTCAGGTTTCCCCTCTATCAGGAATTTTCTGCTAGATGTAAACCTCCATCCTCCCTTCCTTAAGAAATTTTCTCCTGGCCAAGCACCGTTGCTCATGTCTGTAATCCCGCCCGAGGCAGGCAGATCATGAGGTCAGGAGTTTGAGACCAACCTGGCCAACATAGTGAAACGCCATCTCTACTAAAAATACAAAAAAA